>NC_084588.1:47614003-47651503 GCF_033807715.1 Cololabis saira | reverse complement strand
GAGTGGTTCTGACTCAGACTGGTTTGGTCTGGTCCGGTAGGGGGAAGGGGATTAAGAGTGATTCTAATCAGAGACTCGAGAGCCAGTTTAAATGGCGGCATAAGAGCATCAACATTAAAGCAGCAGATTCAAGAGACGGAGGTTTCCATGGGGATACTGCGGACAGAAAACATATATGACAATAATAATCAGTTTTAAATCGTCTCTAATCGAACCTGCGCGTGAAACCTTCCCGGCGCTGCAGGGAATCGTGGGGATGTTGGGATATGAAGCCGGTCAAACCCGTGGTGGCAGCAGTGACTTGCAGCACGTTGTGACCTTTTCCTGTTGCTTCGGTTCAGGCTCTTTCGTGGGTCTGGTGTCGGCAGCTCTGCTGGGGTCAGTCCACGTCGTCTCGGTGGGGTTAAGTTCTGGGCAACAGAAGGGTGTGGTTTCTATTCTATTTCTGAGTTTTTCTGGACTCCTTTCCCCCGTTGATGACGGTGAGAGGCCGAGGCCTCGAGGCAGCAGAGGAAGCTGGAATTATGACGCCTTTCTGTCTTTCTGTACAGTTGGGATCATTTCATGCAACAAGTGTAGTGTTAAGTATTCTTCCTGATCTATCTGTCTGAACATCTATCTGTCTGTCTGTCCATCCGTCCGTCCGTGCGTCCATCCATCCATCCATCCATCCATCCAACCAACTAACCAACTTACTAACTAAATAACTAACTATCTGTCAATCCATCCCTCCCTCCCTCCCTCCCTCCCTCCCTCCAACCAACCAACCAACCATCCAACCAACCAACCAACTAACTAACTAACTAACTAACTAACTAACTAACTAACTAACTAACTAACTAACTAACTAACTAACTATCTGTCGATCTATCCATCCATCCATCATCCAACCAACCAACCAACCAACCAACTAACTAACTAACTATCGATCCATCCATCCATCCATCCATCCATCCATCCATCCATCCATCCATCCATCCATCCATCCAACCAACCAACCAACTAACTAACTAACTAACTAACTAACTAACTAACTATCTGTCGATCTATCCATCCATCATCCAACCAACCAACCAACCAACCAACCAACCAACCAACCAACTAACTAACTAACTAACTAACTAACTATCTGTCGATGTATCCATCCATCCATCATCCAACCAACCAACCAACCAACCAACCAACTAACTAACTATCGATCCATCCATCCATCCATCCATCCATCCATCCAACCAACCAACCAACTAACTAACTAACTAACTAACTAACTAACTAACTATCTGTCGATCTATCCATCCATCATCCAACCAACCAACCAACCAACCAACCAACTAACTAACTAACTAACTAACTAACTAACTAACTAACTAACTAACTAACTAACTAACTAACTAACTAACTAACTAACTAACTAACTAACTAACTAACTAACTAACTAACTATCTGTCGATGTATCCATCCATCCATCATCCAACCAACCAACCAACCAACCAACTAACTATCGATCCATCCATCCATCCATCCATCCATCCATCCATCCATCCATCCATCCATCCATCCATCCATCCATCCATCCATCCAACCAACCAACCAACCAACCAACCAACCAACCAACCAACCAACCAACCAACCAACCAACCAACTAACTAACTAACTAACTAACTAACTATCCATCCATCCATCCATCCATCCATCCATCCATCCAACCAACCAACCAACCAACCAACCAACCAACCAACCAACCAACCAACCAACTAACTAACTAACTAACTAACTAACTAACTATCTGTCGATGTATCCATCCATCCATCATCCAACCAACCAACCAACCAACCAACCAACCAACCAACCAACCAACCAACCAACCAACCAACCAACCAACTAACTAACTAACTATCCATCCATCCATCCATCCATCCATCCAACCAACCAACCAACCAACCAACCAACCAACCAACCAACCAACCAACCAACCAACCAACCATCCATCCATCCATCCATCCATCCATCCATCCATCCATCCATCCATCCATCCATCCATCCATCCATCCATCCATCCATCCAACCAACCAACCAACCAACCAACCAACCAACCAACCAACCAACCAACCAACCAACCAACCAACCAACCAACCAACCAACCAACCAACCAACTAACTAACTAACTAACTAACTAACTAACTAACTAACTAACTATCTGTCGATCCATCCATCCATCATCTATCTATCTATCTATCTATCTATCTATCTATCTATCTATCTATCTATCTATCTATCTATCTATCTATCTATCTATCTATCTATCTATCTATCTATCTATCTATCTATCTATCTATCTATCTATCTATCTATCTATCTATCTATCTATCTATCTATCTATCTATCTATCTATCTATCATGAAACACTTCAAACGTGGATGGAAGGATGTGAGAGTCTAAGATTTCCCCCTGTGTCATGAGGCGTTTTCTTATCTTTTAATCCTGGGTAGTTCATTTTTCAGTAATACTTGTGATTTTTGTGCGAGGCGTCGTCGGGGTTACAGCCCTCTTTCAGCCGGTGTGTTTCGTCAGATTAAATCCCCGCCGGCCTGTAATCATTTGATCAGCGCAGAGCTCTGAGTAACAGGCTAATACAAGCCCGGGCCGGGAGGTTCGTGTGATGCATCATTTAAACCCTCCATGACAATATGTTGTTTCATCTCAGCCACAACAGAAACCGCAGCCAGCATCTGTCCAATATTATCACAGGTAAAAGTGTTGTGCCCAACTTTAGTAACTTTAATATCCAGACAAAACAATTTGTTGTGAGGAGAAATAAAGCAGAGCGAATAGCTGGTGATGTGGATTTGTTCCCCCTCGTATGATCAGTGGCTTTCCGGGAGTAAATAATGAATACACCCTTTGATGAACTGCTTCTGGTTTGTCTCTGAGAATAACTTGTACAGCTGCAGAATAAACTTGATTTTAAAGTCCCTTAAGGGCATTTTAAAGGTTTTTTTCCACTCAGTGACTGATCAGAAGTTGTCGTGGCCTTGTAATCACACATAAGCAAGACCACATTTCAGGCAAATATGGTCCAAACAGGCATTTAAAAGGTAAACGGGTCACTTGAGTACAATATGCTTAAGAACAAGAAAGGCAAGCGACCTTGTAAATGAAGACTGCAGCGAATAACTTGTGCGGTAATAAATTAAAAACATTTAATTGTAGTTGAGACCTGGTGATGATATTTGGACGGTTTCATAGCGGCAAATGTGCAAAGATCCAAACGGCCTTCCAAAGTCACACACATCCACAGTTCAACATGTTTTCTATCTTTTAACCCTTGTACTGTCTTCGGTTCCAAAGGACCTAATTCTCCTATCCTTTCCTCCTGCTCACTCCTTCCTTCTTCCCTTCCTCTTTCCTTCCTTCCTTCCTTCCTTCCTTCCTTCCTTCCTTCCTTCCTTCCTTCCTTCCTTCCTTCCTTCCTTCCTTCCTTCCTTCCTTCCTTCCTTCCTTCCTTCCTTCTTTCCTTCCTTCCTTCCTTCCTTCCATCCATCCTTCTTTTCTCCCTTCCTTCTTTCCTCCCGTCCTTCCTTCCTTCCTTCCTTCCTTCCTTCCTTCCTTCCTTCCTTCCTTCCTTCCTTCCTTCCTTCCTTCCTTCCTTCCTTCCTTCCTTCCTTCCTTCCTTCTTTCTTTCCTTCTTTTCTTTCATTCTTCCTTCCTTCTTTCCTCCCTTCTTCTCTTCCTCCTTCCTTAACCCAAAGACAGCACAAGTCTGTCTCTAAAACTTTCCTTCCTTCCTTCCTTCCTTCCTTCCTTCCTTCCTTCCTTCCTTCCTTCCTTCCTTCCTTCCTTCCTTCCTTCCTTCCTTCCTTCCTTCCTTCCTTCCTTCCTTCCTTCCATCCTTCTTTTCTCCCTTCCTTCCTTCCTTCCTTCCTTCCTTCCTTCCTTCCTTCCTTCCTTCTTTCTTCCTGCTCTCTCCTTCCTTCCTTCCTTCCTTCCTTCCTTCCTTCCTTCCTTCCTTCCTCCCTCCCTCCCTCCCTCCCTCCCTCCCTCCCTCCCTCCCTTCCTTCCTTCCTTCCTTCCTTCCTTCCTTCCTTCCTTCCTTCCTTCCTTCCTTCCTTCCTTCCTTCCTTCCTTCCTTCCTTCCTTCCTTCCTTCCTTCCTTCTTTCCTCCCTTCTTCTCTTCCTCCTTCCTTGACCTGAAGACAGCACAAGGGTTAAGTCTGTCTCTAAAACTGCAGAATGAGCTATTAATAATTATATTACAGCATCCTATAAGTGAAACGGCATTTGGAGATGAGTGAGTTTAATGTCCCTCACTTTTGATGGAAGATCACTAAACACTAACAATACTAAATTTGGCACGCTTTCATCCCTCCGTCTTCTTCAAATATATCTATAAAGCGCAGACGTGCATTTAAAAAAACTGATGCAGGAAGACAAGAAAGCAAGGACAAAGAGGCAGAAAAGATGTCATTACACATGAGAGGAGAGGCATCCTGAAACTTGGGGGCTCAATTCCTTCTCCCGGCAATCTCATCACTATACATGAGGATGCCGGCAGAAATGGGGAAAAAAAGAAAAGAAAAGTAAAAGTAGAATGGACGAGGTCTGGTCTATAGCACCAACCAATCTCTGCAAGCCAGCCGCCTCTCTGCTCACCAAGCAATTACACACAACCTGTTGAGTGTTGTCCCGGGAATGCGGTCAGCAAGTCGCTGGAGAATTAATGAAATGCCAAGGTGGAGGGAGAGAAATTGCCTGTATAACCTATCCTCAAGGTGCCCTTGTGGTATTTCCAGGAGTAAGTCACACGAGAGGGGAGCACGCCACGATACTGCAGAGCTGATCATACAACCAAAGAGAAAGTTGTGTTGTCTTCAACTTATGATCTACTGCTTTTTTTTTTTGTTTAAGATTTCATCTGTGGAAATGAGAGCAATCACCGAGTCGCTTCCTCGCCGGCCGAGACACTTCCACTTCCACAAAGGTCAGAGACATGGAGAGATTTAATTGCATGCCTCAGTGTCAAGTCTTTTATATTAAAAGAAGTCATTATAGTCCGAAAAGACTCATTTGTTAACGCTCAGTAGTCTCTGCAACACATCTTGAAGTCAAACCAAAAAGTTTTTTCTTGTGAAACTTTCACTGTGATGTTGCTGTGGGGAGCAGCAGCAGCGGCAGCAGCAAGGGGCTTGGTGGTCGGAAAAGACCAGATGATATATGGACATATTTTCAATATAATCAAGCAGAAAGAAAACCAGAATGCCTCGTAGAGGGAGAAGGTGATAAATGTGGCCACAAACTAGGTGGAAAGAATCCCACCAATCTAAAGCAGCACCTGAGACTCACCACGCTGATATTTTTTTGAAGGTAAGTTACACCAAGTCCTGTTAACGTATATACATACAATGTTACTCGACCATCCTGGTTTCAATCACAGCCCTCTCGGTCTGCGTTGGGTCTGCGTCGCCTCGACGCGTACCTACATTTTTTGGGAGGTGCACGTCAGGCTACGGCGTAGGCTACGGAGAGCCTCCCGCGTAGCCGCGTACCCTACGGCGTAGGTTTAACGCAGAACCAGAATTCAGAGACTAAATCTAAAATGACCAAAAACAACCCTGGTGGGGAGTCAGTGGAAAAGGCTCGTTCAGTCGTTCGTCCTACCTCACGACACTCGCCGATGAGTCCGGGTCCCTGGCGGTGACAGTGCCGATGACCGTGTTGATGGGAGCGTTCTCGTTCACCTCCAGTAGGTACATGGGTTTGGAGAAGAGCGGGGGCTCGTCGGCGTCTTCCACCACGATGTGCACCGTGGCCGTGTCCTTGAAGGGGCCGCCGCTGCTGGGCTCCGAGCGGATGTTGGTGGCCTCAACTTTCACCGTGTAGGCTCTCTTTCTCTCATAATCTAAAGGCTGGAAAACACAAGATACAAAAGAAGTGAAATGCCCTTCTTTTACTCATTTTTAAGAGCATCATAGTACACAGTCCAGTTATAGAAAAGTCTTGTGATTTCAAATGTACATAAAATCACCCATTATGACAAAGTTTTACCCATGCTGGGCTCTCAAGACAATGGCATTGCTCCTCTTCATTTAGATTGATAGAATAATGGTACCTTTAACTTAAGTTAAATACATAAATTGTAATACTGTATTTGACCCGGTCTTTGTACGTTTTGACCGTTTAGAAACGTAATTCTTGCCATTTCAAGAACGAGATGTACCTGCTGGATCTACTGCCCTTACCTTTTAACAACTTGAGCTTTTTATTATTTTACCTCTTTTCTTACCATTTTATTTCATTTTATTTGTTATTTACTGTTTAATTGGGTCTTGCCGCTTTTAATGTTGATGTAAAGCAGTTTGAATTACCTTGTGTTGAATTGTGCTACACAAATAAACTTGCCCTGCCTTGCCTTATGTTACACCAAGGACAATTCTGGACAACGGTATTTATGTTGTTGTTTTTTTCTTAATTCAAAGAACCAAACCCTAGATCAGATAAATAATGCCTATTAGATTAAAATGTCTTCACAAAGATACTTCACAAGCATGTCACAGTTTGGTTATTTAGTTCCTCTTTGTGTTTCAGTTCTGTCTGGACTTCCCTTGTTCCCGTTCTGCCCTGATTGTCTGCACCTGTGTCTCGTCAAGCCTTCTGTGTAAATATTGGCTGCGCCCCAAATTCCATACTTCCACCCTAATGAGTATGCAAAATGAGTATGTGAGATTTTTTAGTGCGTCCGAAACATTAGTACGTACTCAATAGTATGTACTATCCATACTCATTCCGGAGAGAAATTTATTAGTGTGGATTGATGGACACTAGCTAAGCAGAAACTTCCCACAATGCAATACAGCGGCGTTTGGTTGCTAAGTACGTATATGTCATAAGTATAATATTATTGTATAATATTAATATTATAATATTCGTATTTAATAATATTATATATTGTCATCTTGTTTCGGCCAGAATAAACGGGAAATAGCGGAGCGGTGCTGCTACTGCTGCTGTGACACGTTACCATGGTAACAACTCCCCCCCCTCCCTACGGCAGGAAGTGCCGTGTGAGCTCTTAATAGTACGTCCGAATTAATGCACACTACTGATATTTACTCAAAAGTGTGCCGAATTTAAGTATAATTTTTAGTACTTTTTAGTATGGCATTTCGGACGCACCGACTGTCTTATCTTTCCCTTGCTCCTTTTTGGTCCGTACTGTTTCCTCCCTTGATGTGTCATATCATGGTTTTGGATTTTTGCAATCCTGCTCAGCAGCACTTTGGTTTTGTTTGATTAATAAATCACCATTTTCTAGATCAACCACGCTCGTGACAAAGCATCTAAAGCACAGATGGGAAAAATACTGTCTTTGGGTCACAATTGGCCCAAAGACCATGTCGATCCAGCACAACTACAATAAATATGTAAATAAATACAAACTAAACTAAAATAGACACATGTTTGTTCAATCATTCTTAAGGTGAAAGAATGTGACTAAGGCAAATCTATAACAAGACTGGAACATTTTTTCTGCTGAGGACTAAAAGGGTTAGGTCGGTGGGTTGAATATTTCAGAAAAAGCGATTTTAATCAAGTTTGTCACAAGAACCCCTTCAACTGCAGTGTGTTTGAGAAGTTAAGACAGAACTGTTGTGCTCACTGAATTCTTTGAAATTTTTGTCATTCAAGCATGATAATTCGTGAAAAGGGAGAAAATGTCTTTCAACTTAATTTCCAGATTTTATTCAAACTGTTCAATGGGGTTCCCTTTGACAGCTTTAGCTATGTGGACAAGGTCCCGTTGAAAACAATAAAAGATAAACGAGAAAAATAACTCACTGTCTTATGTCTGGTCTAAAGCAAATAGAAAAGCTCCAACTTTAAACTGAACACTTCTAACTGAAAGAGTTAAACTGTCAGAAAACGGCGCACACTGCTACTTTTATCTGTTTGGAGATGGAAGTGACCAACTGAAGTGTCATCATTTCAGATTAAAATCAGCAACTGTAACTGCATTTTTCAGATTTGCACAACCTGGAATACCTCCCCGTCTTAATCAGCTCAAACCTCTCTACTAACACGAGGCACGCATAAAAAAGGAAACATGTACGAACATCAAGGCTCCGATCTAATTAACCAAAGAGAAATAAGAAGTAAATTGCACAGGTAATGCCGCAGCCTGCCCGACACGTTTGTTTGATCCCTTTTTCCGACTGGTGTACAGTATTTTCTTTACCGATAGTTGGTCATTAATATTTAAAAGGGAGCGCTGAGTTGGACTTTTACTCTCTGGGAATCTCGGAGGACTGTCACAATTCCATTCTGAATCACCACTGGTCACTCTCCTACGACTAGAATAATGGGATCAAGTCACTTCCACGCTCCATAACCGGGATTTATAGGGAAATCAAAAGTGGGCCTTGCCGCTTGAGGGGACAGCACTTGGCAATCGGGGAGTGAGGAGGACGAGAAGGAGAGGGATGAACAAAACGAGAAGTGTATTCAGTCGGAGAAAGAGGGCTTGAGGAAGGAGGAGGAATCGTCCCCGAGGTCGCGCGAGGCCAATGCTGAGATTGTGGCTACGCAGGGGGGGGCTTGAGTGGGGAGAGACGGGGGCAGCAATCGAGGGGACACTGATGGCAACCTGAGGCTTTGACTTCCATCCTCCTGCAGTCCCGGTATCAGGGCACGAGACGGGAGTCCAAAGCCCCTGGAGCCTCTCCAAGCCCCACTCCTCCCCGGACGGAGAAGCTCTCTGGAACACTCTCATTATTAACCTCCCCCTTCCCCCCCGACTCCACATCCCCCTCCTCCCCCTCCTCCGCCTGCGGTCCTTTCCTTTTTTTTTTACTTCCACTGATCCTCATAAAACACGGTGAATGGCTGTAACTCCAGCCAATGGAGAACACTTTAATGTGGAGGGTAGAGCAGGGTAATAGGAGAGACACCCAACTTGCTTATGAGACACTGAGAAACCTTAAGGCTTTAACGAGAAACGGCTATGCGAAAATACTCTAAAGGTGAAAAAACACTGGTTTGAAAGACTTAAGGTCCGGCAGAGGTGAGGCTAATTGGTGCTGCTTTGTCTGGAAGCTGCACAAACATCTTAATACTGCGGCTTAGCAGATAAACAAACACTGTACGGTAATATTGTCCACTTCCCACATACTGTGGCAAATTGTGGTCGGCCACCGAATTAGGGTTTAAAATGTATTTTTAACTTCGAAGAGTGCCGGAATATGTTTGTAAAACTCACTCATTGTACTGCTTTGATTTGAAAAATGTACTATTATTCCCTCATGACAGCATGTAGAAACAACTCATTACAAGTGTTTCCAGTGTCCTAACAGAGAGCAAAGAGGGAAGAGGGGGGGTTTTTCTCTGTTGCTGGTAAATTTAATTACAACACATTCACTTTACAAAACAAAACACAGTAGTAAACAGCTCATTCAATTAGCCTAGCTAATTTTAATTAGAATGATTTTTAATATCAATTACAAAATCAAATCGAGCACTAATGCAAGCTGAGTTATTTTGTTTTTTTTTGTTTGTACTTTATAGCATCCTGGCCACAGAGTAAGAATACTAGTCATATTTTGATCTGTTCACATTATTAATTCACTAAATGAACACAGAGCTTGGACTGAATAATCCAGGAAGATTAGATTTGTATTAGTATGCATGGCGGTGCTGTTGTTCAGCTACTGGTGATTATTAAGATATTCATGAGTGGAAAAGGAACGGAGTGAGGGGGAGCAGACATTTTGCAATAAGAGTTGCATGCTGTGCATTCTCATGTGTTCCCGGTAAACAATGTGGCCTCGCCGGCTGGATCCAAACCGCCCGACGGTCGTCCGACCCCCACAAACCCCACCGTGTCATTCTTCAGTCTCAGTCAAGCGTCAGCGTCAAATCAGTATGTACACACAGTCCATTTAGAGACATGAAAGTTCAGTGGTGGCTGCAGGGGTGAAAGCTCAGCATCCCGCTAACATCTCTCAACAGGCCTGGGGGCGAACAGATAAAAAGCTTAAAACTCAAACGGCGAAGAATTTCTCCCCTGGCCCGCTCCTCTCCGGCCTCGGCTGGATCAATATGTTTTAACCTTGCCACAAAGAATCTTAAATGATTTAAATTCTGCATTAGCTTGAGGTTTATGAACCTGCAGAGCTGTGGCGGGGACAGGAACCGGTGAGGAAAAGTAAACCTGAATCTTATCGCCTCGGTAAAGGTGCATGGCAAAAGCAAAACATATAAACCATCAGTCTGAAGGCCTTGCTGCTTTGCCGACGTATAATTTTGGTCATTTACGTGCAATTTACTGAAAGAATAAGGGATGTGACAAGGTTTCTTCAACAGTTAATCGATTTCGAGACTTTGCGTTGTTACTTTTCTTTTCTAATCTCTTTTCTTACACATTCCACCTTCCATGCAGTCGGTTGTTTACAGTTTGACATATGCATGTATTGAAAAAATCGATTTTCCGATTCTAAATCTATCCTCTTATTACAATAATTCCTAAAAATCGATACGTATGTCTAAAGATTTATTTTTTTGTCTATTTTTCATTACTTTATATACTGTCTTGGGGCTACATTTGCATAAAATGCTAAAAAAGAAATTCTCAAAAATTAAAAACCGAAAAAAAACGAAAATGGAAAAAATTTTAACGGAATGTGGCAAGGTTGTTGTATCACACGTTTTCAAGTTGAGTCGTTGACACTCACCCCACCTTTACCTCCATCCACCACCTCTACTTTTTAGTAGGCCTGTGTTTAAAAAACTCGATTTTCCGCTTCTAAATCGATTCTCATATTAATTCCTAAAAATCGATTCGTATGTCTAAAGATTGATTTTTTTTCATTATTACATTACAACTTTTGGTATTTTTTTGTTTATGCCCAAAAAAGTAATGTTTTGTTGGACACAAGAATAACTGGTAACATGTTTTTGCCTTTAAATATGTTTAAAGGTATGAAAACATTAAAGTTTTCAGTTATAATTGCATAAATTGTCTATTTTTCATTACTTATATATATATATATATATATATACTGTTTTGGGGTTACATTTGCATAAAATGGTAAAAACCAAATTCTCAAAAACTAAAAATAAAAAAAGACCAAAAATGGAAAAAATTTAAACAGAATGTGGGAAAAACTAAAACCGATTTCATCCGTCTCTGTTTCCTCCCTGGATCTGTTTGGTAATTCTGCCCCACGATGTTTCTGAAAGCAGTTCTATCAGCATTCTGGGAGCTGATTGGTCCTTACAGCATCATTAGCTGCAATACTTGCTGTTGAATCTCAATATAATACTAGTATTAATATGTTGCATAACTACAGTCATATAATTCATGCAACAGCTCAAAAAACAGTTTTAATAACACTAACCCAAATCAATATCGGAATCAAATCGAATCAGATTGAATCTTGATAATCGATTCTGAATCTTAAGAATCGGAATCGAATCAATTCTTGACATTTTAATTGATCCCCAGCTCTGGTTTGACAGAAGCCACACTACATGTTCTTGCAGGTAACATCATTTTACATCACACCATAATGGCTTCGCACACTGATGTGATTTACTTAATTACATTACTCAAATGTGCATGTGAAACAAGTTCAGATAGTCTGCAGGTGAGTGTTGTTAACGTGCATTGTGGATTTGAAGCCTTTTCACTGAGCAGGGTATGAGATTGGATTGTTTAAATGCCTACTGGCATGCAATGATATCCAGGCTCAAACTTCAGACTCTTTTATCCTGGAAGAAATACTCATACTGCGTTGGTTTCAACATTTGACACGGTGTGAAAATCAAGATTCTACTTATTGTGTTAGAATCAGCAAACCACCCGCAAGTGCTGCACTGAAGAATAGCCTTAAATCACTACTGTGCCTCAGCATTATAGTCTAACGTGTCTCCCTTTAGGTAAAATATTCAAGTTCTGCAACAAGAATGATGAGCTTGTTTTTCCGGACCATGCATTAATGAGCAGATTTAACAAGCAGCGTCTTCTCCTTTCTGAACTACTGCCAATGTACCCCTGAGTAGGGCGTTTAGGAAGCAACTGCTTTGGAGTTAAACTGCAGCTCTCACTCGTGGATGTGTTGGCACCTTAACTCATTCGCTTTATTCATTTTCTATACCCACTTAATCCCATGCAGGGTCACGGAGGTCTGCTGGAGCATGTCCCGGCTCACTGCAATTAAAAAGGCAGGAGTGCAATCTGGACAGGTCGCTCGTCGATCACAGCCAATATATAGATGTACAACCGTACATGCAGAAAGACTTTCTGACTCCAAACCAGAAACCTTCTTGTTGTGAGGCAACGGTGCTAACTGACTTCAACTTCAACTCTTGGGTCCATTTATTCTCAAAAACGTGAGTTTGTGAGTGTTATCAAAACTGCAATATTGATATATATATATATATATATATATATATATATGATTTAGGATACCTCTAAGTGTCACCTTTCATTAGAGGCTTGCTAAGTTATGACCATGGTTATCTAAGTCCTTTTGGCGTCTCCAAATGGCCATTTTTGGAAACACCTAGACACAATCTTACGAAAACATGTGTAAAATACTCATTTTTTTAGGTATTGTTATCAAATTTGAACTTGCACTAGGTAAAGCTTCATGCTGTGGTGCCATTGTGTTTTCCAGCTAATAAGTCACAGCTACACTCATATGCAGACAGGGCCACCGCAAGGGGTGTGCGAACCGTGCGACCGCACGGGGCCTCGCGCCCCAAGGAGCCTCGTGCTATGGGCCGTTTTTTTTTTTTTTTTTTTTCAATTTTTTTTTTTTCAATTTTTTTTTTCGTTTTTTCCCTTAGAAATATCAACAGTCACGTTCCATTACAGACCTTAATGTGTACTAGTCTGTGCATATCAATAAATATATGTGCAATGATGCGCGTGTCTGTTGTTCAATACAACAGCGTCAGACCAAGCTGCTCTGATCCAGACGGTGGAGTTGGAACAAACTGTCACACAATGTCGAGAGATTGAGACAGATTCAGGAAAAAGAAAAAAAAATAAAGAAAATGGAAGAGTTTAATGCCTCTCTGAAAGGCTTGTTTGATAAATTTGTTACAAAAATCACCGATCCGACCGGGTCTCAAGCAGCCGTGGGGCCCCGCGTCGAGGCAAGCCCAGATGATGATGAGGCAGGGGAAGGTATCTAGTATTTTGCTAATTGGAGAGATAAAATTGCGCATATAAACACCCGATCTGACCCGAAAAACCCAAAACATTTCGCGCCGTGAGCGTAGCGAGCGCGCGAGGGCCGCCCCCAGCCATTTCGCACAGGGCCTCGCAAATCTCCCAGGCGGCTCTGTATGCAGACATCTGGTTACAAAACCAATTTCCGGCAGAAATAAAAACCTTCTATATCAGTGTGTTCAAACTGAGATTACTCAATGCTAGTAGCACTTAAAGTACAGTGATTCTGACAGTTGGGGGGAAAACTTCAGAGTGTTACCTTTCAACAGAGACCAAAACCATCCATGTACTTCAAACGGTTCAAGAACAGCTTTCAATTTACTTTGGGTATAACTTGGATAGGCGTTTTAGGCACATTTTACAGGAATGGTAACGGGTTAAAAAGTGTGGACATTTTAAGGTACTCCGATATTGGCTTCACTTTTCAGAAATGGTGGCCATAATATCTTCTACATTCAGTTTATCATAACTGACATACATTTTCACTAAAGTCTCACCTTTTTCAGCCTGAAAATCCCCTCTTGTGTCTGTCCGTCAGTAATGATCTCAAACACGCCTTGATCATCTCCCTCTATGATGTTGTACGTCGACTTGGCATTCTCCCCGACGTCTTGATCGTTCGCCTTCACTTTGCCACCCATCTTTCCAATCGGTAGGTCTTCCGGGATCACGAACTCGTAGACGCCTGTGAAGGAACAGATGTGTGTCTTTGTAGAAACGGTGGACGTTAAGCAATTATACAGCAAAGGAAGATTCAGCATAGCAGCAGTTAGTGAAATTAGTTTATACTAAGCTGTTAAAATCAACAAAACAAAATATTTTATTATATTTTTAAAGCTATGAGAATTTTTTTAAATGGAGCATAATAGAGGGAATGCGCATGACGTCACAGATGTGACTTCACAGGTTTCGCTCACTGAGTGTCAGAAAGACTGAGTGTCAGAAAGACTGAGTGTCAGAAAGACTGAGTGTCATCGTAGACTTTCAGTTTGGGCAACTGGAAAACATCTAAAATGGGAAAGAGCTGTTGTGCGATCGACTCTACTCATAGATTTAGCAAGAAATTGGAGTTATCGTTTAACAGACTGCCGAAAAATAAGCTTAAGAGAGACAAATGGATCGCTGCAATTCGCAGAAACAACTGGATTCCAGGCACCGAAACGTGAATTTGCGGTTCCCATTTTGTATCAGGTAATGTTGGATCTTTGGGTAGCTAACGTCCATCCATCCATCCATCGTCCGCCGCTTATCCGTTCCCGGGTCGCGGGGGCAGCAGTCTCAACAGAGATGCCCAGACTTCCCTCACCCCAGACACCTCCTCCAGCTCCTCCGAGGGGAGTCCGAGGCCTTCTCAGGCCAGCCGAAAGACATAGTCTCTCCAGCGTGTCCTGGGTCTTCCCCGGGGTCTCCTCCCGGAGGGACATGCATCCGATAGGAGGCATCCGATACAGATGCCCAAGCCACCTCAGCTGACTCCTCTCAATGTGAAGGAGCAGCGGCTCGACTCCGAGCTCCTCCCGGGTGACCGAACTCCTCACCCTATCTCTAAGGGAGCGTCCAGCCACCCTATGGAGGAAACTCATCTCGGCCGCTTGTATCTGCGATCTTGTCCTTTCGGTCACTACCCAAAGTTCATGACCATAGGTTCCCTCACTCGTGAACAAGACCCCAAGATACTTGAACTCCACCACCTGAGGCAGGACTTCCCCACCCACCCAGAAAAAGGCATGCCACCCTTTCCCGGTGGAGAACCATGGCCTCGGTTTTAGAGTGCTGATTGTCATCCCTGCCGCGTCGCACTCGACCTCAAACCGCCCCAGGACGTGCTGAAGGTCCCGGTCTGATGAAGCGAACAGGAAAATGTCATCTGCAAAAAGCAGAGACGAAATCCTGTGGTTCCCAAACCGGATCCCCTCTGGCCCCTGGCTGCGCCTAGAAATCCTGTCCATAAAAATTATGAACAGGACCGTTGACAAAGGGCAGCCCTGCCCCGGGAACAAGTCTGATCTACTGCTGGCAATGCGAACCAAACTCCTGCTCCGATCATATAGAGACCGGACAGCCCTTAATAGAGGGTAGCTAACGTTAAACGGTCAAATCATAAAGTTCGGTGTCCTCATCACTTTAATTTCACCAACAAATTCTGCCTTGAAGTCGGACCAAGCGTCAAGACTTTTGTAAGCCATCAAGTTTTGACTCGTGTATTTCCCCGGCGTAGAAATTAAGTACATATAAATATCAGGAAACTCGATTTGTGGCCAAATATTAATGTCCATGGACCACTGGTTCTTGGGGTAACTGTACGGGTCACTGTCAAGTCCAACTGCCTTTAATTTGATCTGCTGTTATCCCGTCTTCTCCACCAGTTGCAGTCATTTTTGCTGATGTTTTGCCACTCAGTGCGAGTAAGGGGGAAAGTGACGTCAATGCAGACCCTCTATTCGTTTCTTTCTCAGTATTATTAGATTTGGCATTTCTGAGATTATGCAGTTACTTACTTTTGGAGAACGTTGGAGGATTGTCGTTGATGTCCGTCAGCGTAACGGTCACAGTCGTCGTTCCAGACAAGCCGCCCATGTGACCGCCCATGTCTTTGGCCTGGATGACCACCAGGTACACCTCTCTCTTCTCCCGGTCCATCTCATGGAGAGCAATCTTTATGGTCGCTGGAGGTGGAATCAGTTCATAAAACATAAATATAAATAAAAACTGGAAGGATACGCTCTGCAGATCACTTTAATGATTTTCATGTGGCTAAGCGCAAGCGAGTAAAAAAGAAAAGCAAACAACAGCCTCCATGACCATCTTATCACCTCAGTTTATATCATGAATAATTTTGACAATGGCTTCATAAGACGAGGACGTCATACCAAGCAGGAGCAAAGAACTCTTTAGAGGTTTGAGAAAAGCCCAGTCTGCATGTGTGCAGCGAGGTGGCCACAACTGCATCATTCTCAGCCCTAAGAAGGAGCCGTATTTGTTTTCCAATGTGTTGTTCTGCGTTCTGCAGTCATTTGTATTCTGATTGAGTGTGAATTATGCTGTCTGTCTTGTATAATCTTGAATATTGTATGCAGAACGGACCTTATTGACTCTGCCGCAGTGCTGAATATAAAAGGGGCTCAGCACTGGCATATACGGATAATCCACTCAGGAAACAGAGGCCCGCAGGATCATCAAATGAATATAAAACCCCTCATAAAAGCCAGGCTTTGGCATGACAATCCGCCTTGGTCCTGAGCAGCCTCAAACAATGATAATATGCATGGCTATGATGAAAAACATGGTAGGGGTTAGGCTGTTGTCTGGGCATGCATTTTATTTCTCAGATAGAATTTCCTAAGAGATGTAGCACAACATGAGGTCATTTTCCTCATGAAGGTCACCCACAAAAAGCGTGTTAAAGACAGATATACCAGAATTGTACTCTGTAGACTCCGCAGAAAGAAGAAGAAATATATGGTAAAATGTTCATACTTATATTTTACTCTTTTTGTCCTCGCTAAGTGGTGAGAGCAACACGGCAGCTGATTTGGAACGGCTGTTTACATGTTGTCATTATCCATTTGTACTGTGAATATGCAGAGTTTAATGGAATATGAGAAGAAAGTAAAGTTCTTTTCACCTCAGAATCCATACTGTGTCCTCTGTTAATAGCCACACCATAAATAAACACTGGTGACCCAGTTCCATTGGCAGTCAAGTCCATGGCACAACACTGCCTCCATGATGTTTGAAAGATTGGACTATGTGCCTCCATATTTGAAGCTTTTCTGTAGTCTTTTTGTTTCCCATACTCTGCTGTATGTTCGTCTTAGTTTCATATACCCATACAATCTTATTCAAGTTGCGCAACTTTTTAAAACTGATGTATTTACATGTTTACAACCAAAGTTACAGCGTGTTTTTGGGGGGATTTCTTGTGCATTACTATGGTTTGCAATCTGAAATATCTTCCCAAAAGGGCCTGGAAATACCTCCTGTAAATGAGATGTCTATATTCACCTTTAGGCATTTTGCAACAGAATGTTTTCTGGTTCCTGCTATAGCTGTAGGGAGGAAATGTGGGCAATGGTTCATGCAACAATGCCAGGGGTTACTGAATATCACAACTGTAGCAGTTCACTGATCAGTTCTCTCCTCCCATTTAAAGGGATTGTGACATGAAAAACACATTTTTCTTGATTTTTTGTGTTTTGTTGGGTGTCTTGACATCAATTACACCCAAAAAACAACGAACTTTTAACATTCAGTGTATTGTGTGCTTTCTGGGATTTTCCGCATAACTGTGCAAAAACGGCGCACCTGGTTTGGTGGCGGGCCGTTACGTAACGGCCCGCTAAATCACCGCCCCCTCCACCCAGCTCCCTGTCTCCTCTCCTCTCCAGCGCGCCATAAAGGCTGATTTATGGTTCCGCGTTACACCGACGCAGAGCATACGGCGTAGGGTTACGCGGCGACGCGCACCGTACGCTGAACCGTACGGCGTAGGCTCTGCGTTGATTTAACGCGGAACCATAAATCAGGCTTAACACGGAGCTGTTTAGAGCCTCTTTTGTTCTAATCACCGGAGGAAAACTGCTAAGAAGACCCGCGGCCACTGACTGGACTTAAGATAAGGTGACACTGCTGCTTGCATGCCTTTATTTTTATGATTGTTTGCTGTGGTTCGCCGTGCTGTTTTTCCGTGCATGCTTCGCCTGTCGCTCCCGGCTCTCTCCGACGCCGCTGTGAGCGTATGGCTGGAGGAGGAGGAGGTTTGGAGGAGGAGCGGAGCAATGATTGACAGGAAAGGGGGAAAAGGAAGCATTTTTCACGGCGCAAAAAAACACTGTAATAAAAAGCCAGGAATAGAGTACTAGAGTGAATATTTTCTTGTTACACTCTTTTAGACACATTTGAGGGATGTTGGCCAAGACTTTTAATAGTGTTAAAAGCATGTTAAAAATGATGTCACAATACCTTTAAGCAGTAGTATGCTGAGACCCAGATGGACAAGAACCAGTTTCACGTTTATTTACTTAGTACATAGTCAATTAACTGCAAAGTAAGTCAAAATGTCAGTTTCTAAAAAATAGATTAGCCATAGAAAACCAACAAGTCAAATTTTCATTTCCTTTAATCCTGTATCCTTAAGCTTGAGTTATGGTTCTGCGTCAAAACAACGCCGTGCACACGACGTGTGGTTTGCGTCGACGCAGACCACACGTCACTGACGCCGTCACTGACGTGCACCTCCCGAAAATTGTAACTACGCGTCGAGGCGACGCAGACCACATGCAGACGAGAGGGCTGTGATTGGTTCGCTTGGTAGCAACGCATTTCCAGTTTCCGGTTTGAAGCAGTCGTGAACTTTCAGCGCTCTTTTCTTCGTGTATGTGTGATTTTTTTGGTTTATAGTTAGTTGTCCTTATCTCTTTGATTCACTGTGACTGGAAAAAGTCGGATAAACCATTCAGGAAAAGATTGCGAATTAGCGGTCACGGGGGATACTGCACCGCGGAGAAATGGAGTGACGGAGAAGTCCGAAAGGTTCACGACGGCGTCACGGTGACGGCGTAGGCTCTGCGTTGGTTTGACGCAGAACCTTAATTCAGCCTTAAGTATGTAAAAGGTGACAGTGAAGAGAGAAAAAAATGTTTAAACTGTAAAAAGGACAAAAAGGTGTATGTGTATGTACACACACACACACACACACACACACACACACACACACACACACACACACACACACACACATACATACATACATACATATATATATATATATATATATATATATATATATATATATATATATATATATATATATATATTATACTAACTTCTTTCAATTCAATGCAATCTAGTTCAAAAACGCTTTAACCTCCAGAAGTCCAGTTGTTGCAGTGATGATTAGTGATGATGTGATGATGATGCAGTGAAGATTAAAATGAGAGAGAGCTGAGGTCTTAATGGCTTCATATGAGGCAAGAAGCATTTTGAATTTCATCCTGAATTTAACAGGAAGCCAGTGAAAGAAAGATTGGAGATCTTCCTAATCCTCATCAGAACTCTTGTTGCAGCATTTTCAACCCCTCGAGGCTGTTCAGAATAATGCTTGGATGACATTATAACAAGGAATTTATAGTATTCCAATCCTGAAGTAGAAAAAAATGCATGAAGTAGCTTTTTGGCATCAGAAAATATTTTCTTCAGTTTCACAGTTTTTCTGCTATCCTTAAGTCAAGTCAGGCCAAGCTTTATTGTCAGATATGCTTTATGTTCGTCTTCTCTCACCCACGGTGCAAAAATAAAGGTAATAAAATAAAAGCATAAAAATAAACAGTCCACAATTTAAAATGACATGAACTAAACTTGAATATTTACACGATGAAATAAATATTATTTAAATAAGTATATAAACTAGTGTAATGGAAAAGTAACTATGTATTCTACATTTCGGACACATGGTAATACTTTATATGATGCACTTTGATTCCAGACTTTGTTGTTTAACTTTATCTGAATCCAGGAAGGAACCACTGATCACCTGTCCATTGGAATTTATTTCTTGACTGTTTACAAACTTGATGACATTTGGCATTACAACACAGCTATAGATTATTATACATTTACTTACACAATCTTTGTCTATAAAATACACCTACACTTTGGAGCAAACCATCAGTGTGCAGTTATACTTTATTGTGATTGTATGCTGATCCCTTGCAAGGTTTTCAGTAAATGACATAAAGACCATTTGCTTATTTTGTCTTTATTTTCAGATTTCCACCACACTAGGAAGTCCTAGTGTGTAGTAGAGGGCAGAGGACGGAGTGACGGTAGAGCAGGGGGGGAGTTAAGTCTCCTGACAGCCTGGTGTAAGAAACTGTCCTTGAGCTGCAGGATTTAGCCCGGAGACTGACTACAGCAGGCTGAAGAGGCTGTGAGATGGCTGGGTGGGGTCACCGGCAATCCTGATGGCTCTGCTGGTGATGCGGGTGTTATAAATGTCCGTGGGGGGCACCAGGGATCTTCTCAGCCGCTCTCACGATGCCCTGCAGAGTCTGGCGGCAGGACACGGTGCAAGCGCTGTACCACACAGTGATAGAGCTCGTCAAAATGCTCTCAATGCTCTTTTTTTGGCCAGTGATGTGGTGTTGTTGCTCCAGGAAAGGTCTTCAGAGATGTGTAGACCCAGGAACTTGATGCTGCTCACCCTCTCCACTGCAGCACTGTAGATAGTTATGGCGATTTTCCACCTGCACCTACTCAGCCCGGCTCGCCTCCACTCGGTTTGGCGCCTTTCCACTAGGGGTCTAAAGTCCGAGTACATACTTTTCTGTAACTATTCTGCCGAGGTTCTAAGCGGCTGAGTCGGGCTGTGATGTCATCACACTAAAGGCCACCGATTGGTCGGGGGGTTGGGAATCAGACATCTGAGTCAGGATGTGACATCATTTCAAGAGCGACTCGCGGCTTCTTGTTCATTTTTTTGGAAGAAGCACAGAAATCTGTTCCGTGGTCAAATTCTGAGGTGGAGAACTTCTTAAACTTGGTGGCTGAGGAAAAAATCCAGAGAGCTAGATGGGGCCATGAGGAATCAAAAAATATACCAGGAGCTTTCTCAGTCCATGTCTGCTCAAGGCTACAAACTGACTTTTCAGCAGTGCCGAGACAGACTGAAAAAGTTAAGGAGTGATTATCGTGCGGTGAAGGACCACAATAGCCGGAGTGGCTCTTCTTCGTTTGTGATGCACAATGTAGTACGTCACAGCAGTTTTGCTCCAACCCCAGCCTACTTCTGATCTGGGTATTGAAAAGAAACGAGGGCAAGGCGTGGTGAGTCGAGTCGGGATGAGTAGGTACTAGTTAAAAAGCGCCATTAGTGGAGTATGCTTGGTGTGCACACTCCTGAAGTCCAGAATCATATCTTTGGAGAGAAGAAATCAACCAGGCCCACCCGGTAGCTGTTGGCATTTCTTAAGCTTTAGCGACTTCCCTAGGTTCTGACTTTACTCTGGTCTCTTTCAATCCTGTAGACCTCCCTGAGCTGACCTCAGTCATCAATAGAGCTAAGTCAATCACATGTATGTTAGACCCCATCCCAACTCCACTACTCAAAAATGTTCTTTCTCTTATTGGGACGACAATACTGAACCAGATCAGCTTATCCCTAAACTTAAGATGTGTACCACAGGTTTTCAAAGTTGCAGCAATTAAACCTACTAAATTTTTTTTTTCAATTTTCCATTTGTATCTAAAATTCTGGAAAAGGTCGTTGCAGCCAGTCATGTGACCATTTGTATAGAAACTATCTGTTTTATGTTTTTCAGTCAGGTTTCAGAATGCATCATAGCACAGAGACAGCACTGGTTCTACTGGACCTCAGATAAGGGATTATGGCCCTTTTCCATTAGTCCCGCCTCAGCTCGCTTCTACCCGCCACGGCCCTGTCTTGCACTTTTGCACTAGGGGCTGAGACGGGTAGAGCCGCTCCAAGCCGATACTTTTTCTGTAACCATTCTGGCGAGGTTCTATCCGGGCTGAGCCGGGACTATTTCTGACGTCACCACCCTCCGCGCCACTGATTGGTCGCGGGGCCGTCAGACGTTTGAATCAGGAAGTGGGAGTCAGCGCGAGCGCGACTCGTAGCGATTTTATTATAAAGCGCAAAACGTCTGTTTGGTGATCCAACTCTGAGGTGCAGATGTTCATAAACCTGGTGGCTGAGGAGAGAATTAAAAAGGGGATGTAGACGGGCTGTTTTACTCTCAGCCGCTCGCGGCTCCAGCTGATTTCTGATCAGCGCTGACATGAACAAAGCGGTTGCGCAATCGAGTACGTCACAGCCGCTTCATCCCAACCTGCCCACTTCTCACCTGGCTGTGGAAAAACAAACAGGGACAAAACGGGTAGAGGCGGTACGAGCCGAGTCGGGCCGAGTAAGGACTAGTGCAAAAGGGGCATTAGTGTCCATACTGGTTCTACTGGACCTCAGATAAGGGATTAGTGTCCATACTGGTTCAGCTCTACGTTGGTTTAAATTATATCTATCTGACAGATTCCAGTTTGTTCATGAACACGAGGTTTCTCACCAGTAAAGCTAGCACATGTTTTGGGACTGTGGGAGCAAGTACCCACAATAAAACCAACAAAAGCATGTTGGGAACATGCAGATCATACAAAAAGAGCCCAGCCAGCAGACACCCTTTGAACCTTTAAGATTACGCTTAAAACCTTCCTTTTGGTAAAGCTTATAGTTAGGAATGGTGCAGTGTCCTGAAACATCCCTTAGTCATGCTGCTGTAGACCCGGGGACCTCCTGTGACTCACCTCTCTCCACTTTGTTCTCTTCTCCTCAAACTATTTTAATAACACAATTGTTCTTTTTATTAACTTGCGTTGCTGGTCTGCTGTTGTTGCTGTTTCTCTTCTCATTCCTGAACTCTCAACGCCCCACCGGTCGAGGCAGACGGCCAGCCGTCCTGAGTCTGGTTCTGCCACGTTTGTTCCTTCCCACAGTCGCCCGGTGCTTAGTCAGGACAGGGAAACGTATCGGAGAAAAGTTTCATATTTTTTATATTGAGTGTACTCATCTGGAATGAGGTCAACTGTGCTGTTGAAGTGCCTAAATATAGCATTTGGTGTGATTTGGCACTTTTTAAATAAAGCTGAAATGAATTGAATTGAAATTCAAATTAGAAACCTATTCCAATGTGAGGAGACGGTTCTGACCCCCAATCTGCTTTGATGCCCACTTAACAGAATTTCTCTAGTGGATATATATATATATATATATATACAATATATATACTATATATATATATATGATACAAGGCTGTATTACTGTGTGTTTGAAGTATGTCATATTTATTTGAAGTATTTCAAATAAATATGAAATAGTTCATATTTATTTGTCAAAAAAATAACCAATAGCCCCGGTTGTTGCATTATAATTGTTTTACACTGAAAAAATAAGAAAAAAAATCTAAATTGAATCAATAAGATTTTCTTTTAAACAAAAAGGTACCAAAAAAATCAGCCACCCTGTTTCTATAAGAGGGTTATATTTCGCCATAGCGGAGGTTCCTTTCCATGATAACATGCAAGTTAAAAAGAAGGGAGGAAGTATTTGTGTGTCCAGGGCCGGATTGGATGGATAGTAAGAAAAAACAGGAAAAAAGGTCCAGTTCTTGTAGACATCCCACTGTGGAGACTGATGATCAACAGTCAACTCTAAAGAGGACAAGGTCATCAATTTTACTCAACCTAATTCCCGTCAACGCTCATGCAAATGTTGGTGCAGACAGACGGGGCTCGCCTTGAAGCAACTAGCGTTATGTTGTTAAAACCTAGTGATCACAGTGTTGGACTTGACAGTATTCTGTCTCACTTTGTTATTTATTAGCTATTGTCAAAGTTGCAAAAGGGAGCCAGAGAGTCAGGTTAATTAATGCTGTTTGAAATAATGAAGAAGAAAAGAAAAGCAGACATGGATAGTTCACCCCAGAATGAAGCATCACTGAATCATTGGCCATCAATAAATAATCAGATGTCCTTATAAATGGTAGAGAGGCCTGAGTTTATAAAACTGATGAAAACATTTGGCCCAAAAATGCTCTACACAAGCTATATTGTAGTTCTTTAATCTGGTAGTTCACTTGTTTCCCTTTTACTTCTTACTCCTGGCCATGAAAGCAGCTCGCAGTCAACGACTTCTGTGCCAGTGAAAGTGGAGGGAATATGCAAAACAGAGCTGTAATTCCTCAGCAGCTGATGCAATATTTTGTGTTTGTCTTCTCGAATTAAAGCTGAAAACCTTCTCTGCAGTCACCTACTTACTTGATGACTTGATTTTTATTCATTCGCTGGTGCCGTTGAGAAGTACGCACACGTAAATAATGTAGTTTTTATCATAATAATAAAGTATTTCAATTTTATCTCTCTCCGTTTGAATGTCTCCTCCGCCAGCAGAGGCAATCAAACCGATATGGATTTATGTTAAGTATGCATAAGCAACATTTATATCTCACATACTGAAATATGCAATATGTTGCACAAGACTGATTTCTGTGTGAGCTTTGACTGACAACAACAAGGTGGAACTACCTGGCCTGTAGCCATGCAAACAAATGAATGATTAAGTAAAAAGAGCAACACAAACAAGGCACTTGCACCCTGTCTCTCATCCGTACGCGCGCGCACACACACACACACACACATACAAACACACACACACACTCACACAAAGATACTTCAATCTTCCTGCTTGCAGCAACACTCATCTCTGTTGATCACTGTTAATTATTCAAATTAATTCCTAATCACTGAAAAGGGAGGATAGACAAACACTCATTTCCATAGATATTTGCCTCAACTTTTTTTTTTTTTTTCCCCCCACCAACCATTAGCCAAGTGATGAATCAGGGCGCGATGTTTACTTATTTATCGAACGCCTTTCATTTCCAACGTGGCACTGTAAGTGTCAAACGATTCTAATGGCTGTTTTTCTTCTTACCTTTTATTCTTCATTAACATTCATTAAAACATCTGGCTCACTTGAATGAGCCATCTGCAGCGGCTCCGCGGCCGCTGCCGAACCTGAATGCTAATCCCGCGAGTGTCCGGGGCCGCCTGGCGCCGTACACTGGAAAACCCAACCCGCATGAGCGGAACCGTGCGCTCGTTCTCATTATGCAGATCAATTCTGAGGCCCGTGTCTTGAAAGTTGTTTATTGTGCACTGTTTTTCCAAATTATGAGCCGTCGATTTCCATCTCATTTCTTATTAATGGGGCTTCGCCGTTATTTAATCACACTGCTCACAGACACGTGTAAAAATAGTCGGCTGAAAAAGCCTATGAAACATCTAATCTGAGATCCATTTTGGGGTAGATTATACTGAACTCATTCAGCCTTGATTCCTTTTCCAGATCCTGTCACAGTGTGAAGTCATGAATAAGATTGGAGCCAGTGTTTTCTTTCACTCAGCCAGTTGTTTGTATCTTCATTATCCCTAGCAAGGTCCATATCCTCTATTTTAATTTTGTGTAAATTGGGAGTTGGTATGTTTAACATGTTCTTATAGAGGGAATGCGCATGACGTCACAGATGCGACTTCACAGTGGGTTTCACCCACTGAGTGGCAGAAAGACTGTACGACGGAGTATTAGGGCCAAACTAAGACAAAAAAAATTGAAATTACGAGAATAAAGTCATAATATAATGAGAATAAAGTCGTAAAATTACGTGAATAAAGTCATAATGTTGCGAAAATAAATTCGTAATAGAATAAAGTCGTAATATTACGAGAATGAAGTTGTAATATTATGAGAATAAAGTCGTAATATTACAAGAATGAAGTCGTAACATTACGAGAATAAAGTCGTAACATTACAAGAATAAAGTTGAAATATTACAAGAATAAAGTGGTAATTTACGAGAATAAAGTCGTAATATTAAGAGAATAAAGTGGTAATTTATGATAACTCTAACAGGAAGAGCATCTTTTCCCTGTGTTAAAATGAGGAATATCTTGTGAAGTTATATTTATATATTATATTATATTATATATTACGACTAGGATTTGAACCTGAAAATTCAATTTTTCAATTTTCTTTTTCAGTATCAGATCTTTTTTTTTTCAGTTTCACATCTTTTTTTTCAGTTTCACATCTTTTTTTTTTCAGTTTCACATCTTTTTTTTCAGTTCAGACTTTTGGCCCTGATCTGGTGTAGGGGGCGTGGTATCAACTGAGAGGGGCGTGGCATCATGAGTGACAGCAGAACAGAGAAGGCGGGGGACCTTCCTCAGTCATGTTGCCTTCAGGAAACGTAGGTTGCAGAAGTTATCAGTAGAAGTATGATTCAACACGGTATATACACCATATTCACGTGATTGGCAGTGGAAAAAACTGATATTACTGACACATTTCTGTTTAAAAAGCTGTTTTAGACCGTACTTGGCACCAATCGCATTATAAAAGCAATAAACTATGCCAGACTGTACAGTTCAACAGCCACACTTCAAAGTTTGACATTTCCCACTTCCACATACTACCATGAACGCATCGCAGTATCGTTTGCGATGGCGTCCGCTCCGCCAGGACAAGCCGCGGGCCCCAGCACTCAGGTAAGAAATGTTAGCTACTTTCTCAATAGATGCTCTGGGGAAATATCTTGACTGAGGAAGCTCCCCAGCCTACTCTGTTACGCTGTCAAAAAGATCTGAAACTGAAAAAAAAAAGATCTGAAACTGAAAAAAAAGATCTGAAACTGAAAAAAAGTTCTGATACTGAAAAAAAAAAAAAAAAAAATTAAACTGTAAAAAAAAAGTTTATGATCAAAACTTGAATTTTCAGGTTCAAATCTTAGTTTTTCAATTACAATTTTATTTTCAAATTAGCAAAACCTTTGGCCTTGATTTGGCTCCATACTGAGTGACAGAAAGACTGAGTGTCAGAAAGACTGAGTGTCAGCGTAAACTTTCAGTTTGAGCAACTGGAAAACATCTAAAATGGGAAAGAGTTGTTGTGCGATCGACTGTACTCATAGATTTAGCAAGAAATAGGAGTTATTGTTTTACAGACTGACAAAAAATAAGCTTAAGAGAGACAAATGGCTCGCTGCAATTCACAGAAAAAACTGGATTCCAGACACTGAAACGTGGATTTGTGGTTCCCATTTTGTATCAGTAATGTTGGATTTTTGGGTAGCTAACGTTAAACCGTCAAATCATAAAGTTCGGTGTCCTCATCACTTTAATTTCACCAACAAATCCTGCCTTGAAGTCGGACCAAGCGTCAAGACTTTTGTAAGCCTTCAAGCTTTGCTTCGTGTATTTTCCCGGCGTAGAAATTAAGTACATATAAATATCAGGAAACTGGATTTGTGGCCAAATATTAATGTCCATGGACCACTGGTTCTTGGTAACTGTACGGGTCACTGTCAAGTCCAACTGACGCTAATTTAAGCCGATAATCAGCTGTTATCCCGTCTTCTCCACTAGTTGCAGACATTTTTGCCACTCAGTGTGAGTAAGGGGGCTGGTCCAGTGGGGAAGTGACGTCAATGCAGACCCTCTATTGAATGAAGGAGTCCTTTTGAAATATTGTGGGTGACTTTCTTCTACAGTAGATATCAATGGAGCAATTAGTGTTATATTTTGCATTAAAATCGTCCAATAGAAGTATTTCTCCAGTCCCAACCATTAGATGTGTAATTGATCAAATGTGTTTTACCATCCAGTCTTCCATGAACATAGATCTCCTCCTACTCAGTGTTGCTCTATTGTTCCACAGTGGAACATTGTGAGAGCTGAAGTTACGTTTGAACATCATTTTCCATTGTAGTAAAACCTGCTGGTGAAATTTAGACAGTTTCATGGGTAGTTTGGATATTTCAAAATCACATACTAATAGAAATTCAATACAGCTTTGTTGAAAATAAGATTGGGTAAGGAAAACCATATCTCATCACCATTTTTCACAAAGGATCGGAGCCAGTTAATCTTCATTCCATTCATAATTTTGAAATCAATATCTTTTATGCCACCGCCCTGATAGTTCTTCACCAAGTCTCCATTTTTGATATAGTCATGTTTATTTTTCCATTATGAAATTAAAATGTATTCTATTGATTTCTTTTATAATCCTTGGTGGGATTGCAAGAGTACGACGGAGTATTAGGGCCAAACTAAGACAAAAAAAAAAAAGGAAATTACGAGAATAAAGTCATAATATAATGAGAATAAAGTCGTAATGTTGCGAGAATAAAGTCGTAATAGAATAAAGTCGTAAAATTACGAGAATAAAGTCATAATGTTGCGAGAATAAAGTGGTAATATTACGAGAATAAAGTGGTAATATTACGAGAATAAAGTCGTAATATTACGAGAATAAAGTCGTAATATTACGAGATAAAAGTCTTTATATTACGAGAATGAAGTCGTAATATTACGAGAATGATGTCGTAATATTACGAGAATAAAGTCGTAACATTACGACAATAAAGTGGTAATTTATGAGAACTCTTAACAGGAAGAGCATCTTCTCCCTGTGTTAAAATTAGGAATATTGAGCATCTTGTGAAGTTATATTTATATATTTATAATATATTTAATATTACGACTTTATTCTCGTAATATTATGACTTTATTCTCGTAATTTTACGACTTTATTCTCATATTATTATGACTTTATTCTCGTAATTTAAATTTTTTTTGTCTTAGTTTGGCCCTAATACTCTGTCGTACAAGAAAGTAGATTAACCTGGATAATGATTCAATTTTGGTTAACAATGTTCTACCAAACAACGTTAAGCCCCTTTGCAGCCAGTTATTTAATTTATTTTTTTTTTGTACATTTATCAATCGTGTTTTGAATATTATCTTTTCGGGGGGACCTGGAGGGAGGGCGGTGGCCATGAGTGCGACAGCCCGTTCAACGCTGCTTGCAGCTTTAATTATCACCGTTTTTGGATGTATTTTTACGTTCCCTCTGTCCTTTACATTGCATTATATTTACATTCCGCGTGTCAGTTTCCTCGCAGTGCCCCGGTAATGGACCGTTTGCCCCGGCATAGGAGGTTATGTTTGGAAGCATGCATGAGTGAGCAGCTGCGGAAAGAAGCAAAGCAGTAACAGGGGGTGAGCCTGGCAGCCTGCGTTAGCAGCAGCCTCACGCAGCGATAATCTATAAGTGTTTCACAAAACAGATGGGCTGAGTTACCTGCAGCACTGTTGGTCTTACACGACTTTTCAAGCAATAACCAACATTGTCAGCTCCCCCCCTTTAGCGCACATTGATAATCTTGTCCCTTATGGGGCCCCCGCCTAATAGGCTGAGCTTAAATAATCATGTAGACATAGTGGCGAACAACATATTCATCAACATACCATACAGCTGTTAAGTGGATAACTATGAATCTGCAGCATCTTATATCTCTTCCGACAAGATGCACCGTGGAGGTGAAGCACAGCGAGAGAGGGAGATCTCCTGAAGTTGGACCAGCAGGTGGGGAAGCTGTTGCATCTCCACCTGCTGGAACCTTTACGACCCGCATGAAGCTCTGAGAGCAAGTGCACTTAATAATATCTCCTCAGTTTAGATTTAGGAAGGGAAAAAAAAGTCAACTTAAAATAGATTCTGTTCAAAATGCCCGTCAAAATAAGCAAAGATGTCTTTCAGTGCTGGATCTCAGGGAGCGACGACGTCACAGCAGTCTCAAGTCCATGAATGTAGTCGTCAGGTTTGACTTGATGTAATAAAATAGCATTCTTCAGTGTTTCCCTGTCATAAGTGCCATTATTTCCAGAGCTAAACCCGTCACATGGCGGGCACATCTGGCACATCTGCATTCTGGTGAAGGTTTGGTTATTTAGTTCTGTTTGACCACGTCAAGAAAACGTCAAGTAGGCTGTTGCATCGCAGTGCAATGACTTTCTGTCCAAATGAAGACTGATTACAGAAAACTGGTAAAAGAAAAATACAGTTCCATGTTTTACCTTTTTGCTTAATATTTTTTCTTCCATATTTAGTTGGTTTTACATGTAGCAAAAACAGTGGTGTTTCTGAAAACTCCGGCCAAAGTGGAGATTTGCAAAAACTCGCAAGACTTCACGTTTGCTTGTAAACAGAGGGAAACGGAAATTTATGCTTCAGAACGTCACATTATGCGACAGAAACGTCACCAGCGTTATGTGTGAGACCTGTGTTTACAATTTTTTTGGCCACCGTCAATATTTTCTTGTATTTTACTTGTTTTATATTCTAAAGTCACACTTAAAAGTAACTCCACTTCTCTGTCACTCCAAACGAAATCTTGGAAGTAACTGGAAGTTACTGGTGTCATTTGTTGATGTTTTTTTCCAGGATTCTGATTGGCTAGTATGACTTTATCTTCTCGTTACACTGCCCCCTGTAGGTTTGCCTGCTCATAGCACCTTAACAGCATATTCATTCGGGTTTGTGTAAATTATGGTATTTTTCAAAACGCAGAGGGGGAAATATCCGTTTTTGTAAATACCTGGCTCTGTGTAAACTTGGCCTTATTTTGAAACCTGTGTTTCAGTTTTGTCTTGACTTCCCTTGTCCCATCTGCCCTGATTGTCTGCACCTGTGTCTCGTCAACCCTTCTGTGTATATCTGGTCTTGTCTTTCCCTTGTTCCCTGCTGGTCCGTACTGGTTCATCCCTCCGTGTTTCCGGTCTGGTTTTATAATATTTTGATTTTTTACATTCCTGCTCTGCAGCACTTTGGGTTTTGTTTAAGTTAATAAAACATGTTTTTTGGAACTTTTTGGTGAAAGGCTGAAGCACAGTCGGTGCAGTCAAACTGGACGAGGGTTGTACAGGACTGTCTCAGAAAATTAGAGTTCTTTATTTTCTGTAATGCAATTTAAAAAAAAACAAAAATGTCATACATTCTGGATTCATTACAAATCAACTGATATATTGCAACCCTTTTATTATTTTAATATTGCTGATTATGGCTTACAGTTTAAGATTAAGATTCCCAGAATATTAAAATTTTTTGAGATAGGATATTTGAGTTTTCTTAAACTGTAAGCCATGATCAGCAATATTAAAATAATAAAAGGCTTGCAATATTTCAGTTGATTTGTAATGAATCCAGAATGTATGACATTTTTGCACTACAGAAAATAAAGAACTTTATCACAATATTCAAATTTTCTGAGACAGTCCTGTATATGATCCATCTCACCTCCTGGTAAATCACGGAAATAAAGTACTTTCATGGGTACATGATGGTATTCTTGAGGTTGTAGTGTTGGCCTGGTCTGCTTTTAGGGGCGATATACCAACTTCAAATCTAATAAAATACTTCAACAAACGTTTGCATTTTAACAAGCTGTCGCCTGATCAGCCCCGGCCTCTTTTTTTCTTCCTCTTTGTTATGTTTGACCCTCTTACTCCCAAAGGCAATCCATCATAGCTGCCGGTTGGGTGTACTTATCTGGAGACTTGGTCGACTTGTGAAAGGCCCCACGTTGACCTCGGGCGACGCTGTTCGCTCATTTATCTGAGGGGAAGTAGCTAATGACGACGGACAGTGTTTGAATAGTAAAAGCTTTTGGAAGCGTGGATGAAAAACTGAAAAGAGCATTGAAATAATCCTGAGCTGTGATCACCGCCCCCCTGTCAAACCGTTTCTCTCTTCTTTCTTTTCTTTGTCACTTCATGGGTGTGGCTTTCATCCATTATATTTGGTATAAGACTTCCCGCTCCACATGGGTTAGAAACTGACAAAAGGTCCTCAGACTGTATTAACAGCTGCCATTAAATTTAATGAAGCAACATTTCAATCTCCCAGAGATCCCGGTGAGGTCTTGTCAAACAATGAATAACTGTATCAAGGCCCTTGTCCCGGGTCCAATGAGATCCTTTTCCCTCTACTGTAAAACTCTAATGTGTAGCATTTGGCACGTCATATACCGTATAACTCAGAGAGAACCACTTGTCATCGTACATAAATCAATCTCTAAAACAAAGCAGACGACATCAGGTTTAATGTGGTTAAAAGAAAAGTGCACCTACCGGAGTTCGGGTCAATGGAAAAGTAAGGCTGTCCCTCCAGGATGCTGTAGATGAGTTTAGCGCTGTTCCCGTACACCGGATCGTCTGCATCCGTGGCCGTTACCCTGGTAACCGGGGTACCTGTGGAGGAGGAGAACAGAACCGGTCTGTAAACATCTATCTCTGCATGGCTGTACACCCAAGTGGGGATGTGCTGAGCCAATCAGGATCGGGCCATTAACCCCAATGTGAGGTTGATTGGTTCCATCATTTATCTCTTCATCTTTCTTTGACGTGAGATTTGCAGTTAAAGGGGACATATTATGGCATTTAATGTATATTTTAAACAGGCCTTGAATAAACAATCTAAAGCTTGTTTTTTCTACATAAATCAGAAATTCAGCCTGTGGGCCATGTCTCTCTCATTTCCTGTGCTTCATTTTAGGGGAGGGGAGGCTATGATAATGAGGCTCTGTGCTGATTGGCTCCCTGAATGACGTGTAGCAGGGGAGGAGAATAAACCTCGCTCCGGCCAGAGCAGCCGCCTGCGTCGTACACAAACTGTGTCCCATGCAAGAAGCTTCTGCTACAAAATAAAATCCATTGCTTTATTTTTTTTGTATTGGACTGTCCTAACTGGCCGCGAGTTTAACAGTTTCAGTGTGGACAGAGAGCGTCCGATGTCACGCAGCTCGATAGTCGGATGCTCTCATTCAGTTACACCCTGTAAACGGATCGGAGCCTGATTTACGGTTCTGCGTTAAATCGACGCGTACCCTACGCCGTAGGCTCTGCGTTGGTGTAACGCGGAACCATAAATCAGCCTTTAGTCACTGCGCGCTGGCCCCGCAACCTAATGGCGGGCGCCCAGCGTGGCTCCGGGGCGCATCACCCGTTACCGGGGATCAAACCGACAGATTTCGCTGAAAATCTTGGAGGGTGAAGCTGATCCAGCCTGGGACGTACCCCAGAAATCCCTGCTCCCAAAGCGGCCGGGAACCTGGATAATTTAGTCGGACGGACCCCGCTTTGGGAACCAGGAAGTAGGCTGGAGCAGCGCGCATCGCCCGTTACCGGGGATCAAACCGACAGATTTGGCTGAAAATCTCGGAGGGTGAAGCTGATCCGACCTGGGACGGACCCCCGAGGACCCAGCTCCCAAACCACCCGGGAACCTGGATGATTTAACCCGGATCCGCTCCGCCGCAGCGCCGCGTCCGACTGGCTCAAGGAAGGACCGCTCCAGCCGGCGTAGAGAGCTGGTTGTGGGCGTGGTTTCAGCAGCGGAGGCCAAACCTCTGCGCCTAGGGTGACGTCACCCTAGGCGCAAATTTTCATCAAAAAAAAACATGTGACACTGGGGGATACTGTAAGGCGGGGGTCACAGACCTTGCAGAAATTCATGGTATTTTGTCTCCCCTGTGCTGGCAGGGTGAGGGGAGACCACTTTATATATGTTAAAACAAGAAAAAACGTGTTTTTCATAATATGTCCCCTTTAATGTTTTGCTTTTTGTTTCTGCAAACAAACAAATAAAGAAACGAACATGCAAGGCCCCTCCGGAGCCTCATCAAATATTTACGCTGACCCAGAAGGAGAAGGATGCGCACTGACCCTCGTCTCCAGTTCGTCACCCAGCTTTGTGTGGACAGTTCACGGTACAGAAGTGTATCGTGTAAAGCGTCTAGCAGGATCTCAGGAGGAACGTTAAGTGAGCAAGCCACTCCTGTCAGTGTTGATTAGCTGTCTAATCTCCCGTAATGACGGCTGCTGCCGGACACGTTAGCAAGGACGCAAATCAGCCTGACAGAGACGGATGTGTCAGAGCAGAAATACAGCACATCAACCTGCTGACGACCAACCGCTTCCTGTAAACACCGATCCTGATCAAGTCCAACAACCTTCAAAATACGCTTTAAATGATTGATAACCTTCTGTGAGATAATTTGATATCTTCAGTCTGAGAGATATAGCCATAAACTCTTAAATGCTGTAAAAGATTATGCAATTAAAAGCAGCCACACTAGTTTATCTGTTAACGTATTGATATTTTTTATGCTTCGCTCATATCACGGATCGTTCCAATGGGACCCGGTGGATTTTATCCATGTCTTTCATATCAACAGCATTCAGTGTGTAATCAATCAGGTTCTTTATTAAAACAGCTTTATTAGGTTTGCAGGAATATATGCACGGACCTTCATCAATATTCCCTCTCCACCAAATGCTCAAGGCGAAGCAGGAAAAAAAGAAAAAAGTGATAATTCAATCCGCCGCTCATGACTGCATTACTACTATTAGTAATGCAGTATTAGGGAGTATTAGGGCCAGGCAGGAGAAAGAATATTTGAGAGGGAGATTTATTTTTTATTGAACACTACGAGAAAAAAGTTGAAATGTCGAGAAAAAAGTCGAAATTTCGAGATTGTTGAAATACAATTTCAAGAATAAAGTTGAAAGTTCGTGAATAAAGTTGAAATTTTGAAAATAAAGTCGTAAAGCCGTAACTTACTAACTAACTTACATCCTTGGAGTGGAACGTTAAGGCTACGTTTCTGAAGTTATGCAACTGCATGTGTATGATATGTGTTTCAAATTAATATCTTTCTATCTATTCTTGTATTCTGAACCTTGTTGTTACCAACCTAACATAATTCAAGTAGTCAACACTAAAGCATGTTAAATTTCGCCTTTTTTTTTAACATTTCGACTTTATTCATGACATTTCGACTTTTTTTCACAAAATTTCAACTTTTTTCTCGAAATTTCGCCTTTTTTCTCAACATTTCGACTTTATTCACACAATTTCGACTTTTCTCAACATTTTGACTTTTTTCTCGCCATTTCAACTTTTTTCTCGAAGTGCATAATGAAAAAAAAATGTTCCTCCTCTAAAATATATATACAGTGTATATATATATATATATATATATTTATTTTTTTTCTTCTGCCTGGCCCTAATACTCTTCCGTTGCATTACAGAAGTATTTCAAATCCCAGTATAAATATACTATAACTGCATTTGCACCTGTGCAGGTTTATCTGGCGGTGACCTGGTTCCTCACTGAGAGGACGGAGAGGACAGAAGCCGCCGCGCTGACGCTGACGGGGAGCAGCCGGCCGGCAGGACGCTGCAGATGGTATGGTAATTGTTTCTGTGAAAGATGTTTAGAGATGTTCTGACAACAAAGGGAGATGTCCCCCGTCAGCGGCGGCCCCGGTCCTGCCACCGGCCCTAAATCTGTCCACCGCCCATGAAATAGAGACCTGGCCGAGCTGACGGTTCCAGCGCTGGTATTCACAAAGTTCAGCTAAGAATCTGTTAGAGACGAGAAACACTGCAACGCCCCAAGTGATATGTACATATATGTACTGTACGTGTGCGCGTGCGTGTGTGCGTGTGCGTGTGTGTCTAAATATAACTTTGAAACTAAGTATGTTTGAAGCAGGTAAAGTTTATCTTCCAATACCTTTAGACCTTTGTTATAGATTCATAAGATTTCTGAGGAAAAAGAAATATGATGATAAAACTAATTGATTTGATGAAATGTGTTTCAAAATATGGTATCCTAGCAACATGAGCAAAGACATAAATGTGATAGTTTACCACCCATGTCATTTGAAAGACATCAAAACAATGCCAGATATAGTATCTACAGTATATATCTACCTTTATTTATTTATTTATTTATATATATATATATATATATATATATATAGGTTTATTCAGAAACTTTTTTTTATTAAATGTATTGTTTTCCACATTTGTAAAATATTGCCCTTTCATATCTGATTGTAAGCCATACATAATTTTCATAACACATCTGCTAGAATTCAACATTTTATCTGACCTGGTTCCTGGTATATTTACATGTATGAGCTGTAATGGTACCAGATCCAACATGTAACAACATGTGGTGTGCAAAGAAAGAATTATAATGAACCTTTATTCAAATTAGCTACCAGGTCCATTCTCCCAGCGCCAGTTAGGATTAAGGGCCTCGCTCAGGGGCCCAAAGTGCTCCCAACCCCAGCTGTAACACCAGGCTACCTCTCTCCACGTGTCGGGACTATTGTTACTACCCAGTTTCATCAACCTTGAATTATTACATCACAGCATGACTAAGAGGATCTAAGCAGCCACAGGTTTGAGTGATGAATCCTTTTAAAACACATTATGAAATCAATCAAACAAACAAAATCAAACTCGGTCTGGACTGTTTTGGAGGTTGGAAATGATAGATATCCTTGGTGGAAGTGGAAAAACATAGATCTAATCATAGCACCACCCTATGGTCTGCCAAAGTCATTATAACTGTCAGCGATTGTTTGAGGCTCTGAATATTTATACTCAGTCAGATGTCTGTAAAATGTATAGAATGCACTTCAGAGAGAGCAGAGAAAAGAGAAAAATAACAATCCTTACATATACAGCGGGATTCCAGTTCATCAGCAAACAAACAAAAAGCCCTTAAGCACGTTGAAAAATCAAATCGTTCCAAAACCGAAAGAGCCCCACATGAGCAGGACGACACAAATCCTGGTTTTCACGCCCGTGTCGTCGGATTTTTTGAACCCACATCACGCTTCCTGTACCGTCAGCTGCACTTGTCACCCATTGATTAATAGTCACCGCCGTGTCTGCGGAATCGTAACTGCAAAACAGAGCAAAAGCCACCTTTGCACTCTAACTGGAGTAGCAGTTTTCAGTGTTGCAACCCAATTATTTCACAGCGAGGGAGCCTCAAGTGCTCCTCGGAGACAGAAGGTGTTCCAGTAATTCATAGTCTTATGATGACCCATGCTGTTGTGTTGCCAGAGCTTACTGTGTAAATTTCACACTGCTTGTTATACCCCATGATTTCTGCAGCGGTAAGATCACAGTAGATCAATGAGCGCTTGTTGTTTCTGCTTGTGCTTGATGTCCTACAGCCCTGCTGGGGAAACATATGTATATCTGAAAGAAACATCAGCCGCCGAGTTTTCTCTCTTAACCCGACTGACATTAAAGCTCATATGCCCTACTTTCAATTCATATTAAATAACAACGAGCCTAATAGTTCACTTGTTGTGGAAAAATATCGTCAAATTGTCGATCTTAACTAGGGCTGGGCGATATATCGAGATTTTAATATATATCGATATATTTTCAAACGCGATATGGTACGAGACAATATCGTTTATATCGATTTAAATTTTTTTTTTTTTTTTTTTTTTTTTATGATTTTGATATAGTTTATTTTGTGACAAATTGACTTGAATGTTTTATTTGAGATTTGCACAAATGTTTTGTTATTTGCAACTGTCAACCTCAGTGGAAAAGTCTGCCTGTTACTGTCTACATTGTATTAATTGCACAGTATTTTTTAATTTAATTGTTATGCAGGAAAGGGATATTTGTTTTATTTTATTCAAGAAGCATTTTTATTCTATATATGCAGGCAGTTTATTTTTATTTCATTTGTTTTATACATTTTGATATTGTGTGTGACATTTGGCACGAGGCTTTGTATTAAAACTGACTGTTTTTTTAAGGGTTTGCCTCAGAAAAAAATGAAGCTAACAGAGATGCTAACAGAGATGCTATGCTATAATGCTTTGGGGGAAACCCAAATTATGGCACAGAAAAAATATCGATATATATCGAGTATCGCCATTCAGCTAGAAAATATCCAGATATGACTTTTGGTCCATATCACCCAGCCCTACTCTTAACAGAGAAACAAGACGTCAGGATGAGCTTTTCCTCCGCC
>NC_084588.1:47576503-47609003 GCF_033807715.1 Cololabis saira | reverse complement strand
AAAGAGTACTAAGAGTGAAGTTTTTCTTGTTACACTCTTTTAGACACATTTGAGGGATGTTGGCCAAGACTTTTAATAGTGTTAAAAGCATGTTAAAAATGATGTCACAATACCTTTAAGCTGTAAGCCATGATCAGCAATATTAAAATATAAAAATATAAAAAAATATATTAAAATATTGCAATATTTCAGTTGATTTGTAATGAATCCAGAATGTATGACATTTTTGTTTTGTAATTGCATTACAGAAAATCACAATATTCCAATTTTCTGAGACAGTCCTGTAGAAGAAAAGATACCGACGTGAGAAAGTTGTTTTTTTATTCATCTTTAAACCTCTGCTAGCCTTTTCTGAGGTTCACAGCTGAGAGCAGTTGGTGTGAGTTAATCAGTAGGACAATATTGACTCAGAATAACAAGGAGGAATTTATTTGTAATTAACCCCCCCTCATAGGCACATAGCATCATTAGAGACAAACATCACCCAGCACACAACCTCCTGGAACATAAACACTCCACATACAGCCTTAGACGGAGCAGAACGGACGCTATCATCACACGGAAAACAGGCTTTTACAACAGTTTCTTCCTGCTGCAGTGAGACTGATGGCAACAGCAAAGTACCATCAGTCCTCCTGACTAACCTTCTGTTTATTGACATCCAACCGGGAAACGTGCAACATGCTTAGGGGAAGAGTAAAGTGTCTGATATGTATTATTTTATTCTTTTTATTTCCTGTTTTAGTTTTTAAATATTTACTCCTTCCCATGTTTGTCCTCTGCACAAAAATTCCTATTTACAGTACTTTAACAAATGTACAAATGGCAAATAAACTTTATCTTATATTATCTCCCCCAACTATCAACCCACCATTTTATCAGTTACACTCTCATATAGATTCAAATAGAAAATAAAAACAGGATATGCCTCTGGGGCCCATTTTACAGCGGAGGTCGTGCAATATCAGGTCACTAATGGCGCTTTTCCACTAGAACCTACTCAGCCCGACTCGACTCAACTCGCCTCGGTTTTGCGCTTTTCCACTAGGGGTCTAACATGCCGAGTAGATACTTTTCTGTATCTACTCTGCCGAGGTTCTAAGCGGCTGAGTCAGCTGTGATGTCATCACACTACAGGCCACCGATTGGTCGGGGGGTTGGAGTCAGACGTCTGAGTCAGGATGTGACATCAGAGAAAGAGCGACTCTGACGGCTTCTTGTTCATTTTATTCCACCAGCAACGGCAGCAGAAGTCTGTTTGGTGATCCAACTCTGAGGTGCAGATGTTCATAAACAGGGGTGCACATAAGTCGGTACTCGAGGGCCAGTCTACTGCACGTTTTAGATGTTTCCCTGTCTCAACACAACCCTGATAGACAAGGCTGTGTCACCAACAGAGTTGTGTAAACCTTGATGACATGTTGATGACGACCAGGGATTAGAATCAGGTGTGTTGAAGACAGGGAAACATCTAAAACACAGGTGTCAAACTGAATCCCAGAAGGGCCGGTGTCCTGCATGTTTTAGATGTTTCATTGCTGTAACACACCTGATTCTAATTAATCATCGTCACCAGCTTGTCATCAAAGTCTGAATAGTTCTGTGGATGACACAGTCACTTGTATCATGGTGCAATGAAGCAGGGAAACATCTAAAACCTTCAGGGACACCGGCCCTCAAGGACTGGAATCCGACACCCCTGATCTAAGACATTCAGTAGACTAGCCCTCGAGTCCCGGCTTGTGTGCACCCCTGTTCATAAACCTGGTGGCTGAGGAGAGAATTAAAAAGGGATCTAGACGGGCGATAAGGAACGACCAGATCTACCAGGAGCTCTGTCACTTCATAGCTGCTCGCCGCTACCAATGGACTTTTCAGCAGCACGGAGACAAACTAAAAAAATTAAAAAGCGTTGCCGCTTGAAGCTTCTCTCAATCTCATTTTTTTACTTGATATTGATAACAAGCCACAACAATCAAATATGTCACAGCAACTTCACTCCAACCTCCTACTTCTGATCAGGGTATTGAAAAGAAACGAGGGCGGGGAGAGAGTGGAGTCGAGTCGGGCTGAGTAGTTACTAGTGTAAAAGCGCCATAAGTTGTCGTCATCATGCTGCATCCATGTGCCACCACACATAGCAGCGTTGTGATCAACAACGCCGCCTCACCTTTGCACACAGAGATCGTTTCACCTCTGTTACTACCTCCCAAGGTGGAACGGAGGTGCAAAACATACGTCCAGCCTTCGGCCTCTGCACAGCACACTGGGATGAAAGATCGGCTCAAATGAACTGAAGGGGCGAGGGATGGGTGGCTAAAACAAACATGTACATCCCGTGCCATGTTGTGATGCCCTCAACCGGGCAAGAGAAACAGTATAAGGAGTGAACGGTGCCTATAGTGACAGGAGAACCCTCACACTTTCATTTTAAACAGTGTACCGCACACAATCCATAACTAAAGGACTTTCAAACGCAACCGTTTGCTCATGAAAGGTCAGGCCACCTTCAAACTATCAATAACATGACAGGAAACACAGTTCCCTTTGATCGTGATGGCAAACATGCGCGGGGGGATCAGGGAGGAAGAGCAGACGTCTCTCCGTTGCTGTTTGCTGATTTCACATGTGCCGCCTCCGTAAGTTGCTTTGAATAAAAGCAGATCTCAGTGAACGTAATATTCATGGATGGATGGATATTACATTTAATTCTTCACCTCATAAATCCTCCTATAGCTGTCTGTGTTTGTGTGATCCAGAGTCGGGGTTAAAGAAGCAGTTTTAAAATGTGCACGGTCGCCCGTTGGAGCAAAAACGGAGCCAAATCAAAATGTGTGTAAATGAGAGTCGACCTGACGGAAGGCGCTGAACTCGGTACAGATGCTGATCCACTTGTCAGAACCGGCATAAAACAGTCTCTGGTGATGAGCTACAACCACTCAGTTTTGTGCCGTTGAGACATGAGCAGAGACTCGTATACGGTCTGTCTCATACAGCGTATTTGGTTCTTTGCATTAGCCAGTCTGTCTGGGTATTTATTTTTATCGTATTTTTATTTCAAGATCTTGTACCTCTGTAAGCCTCTTTTCCTTACATCACCGGCAGGTCAATGTAAGGAATCCAAGTACACCGACATTGTAAACCTTATATTACTGTTTAAACGAGTTTAACTGTCACTTTACCATCAATCGCACCCTTCTCTGCCTTTCTAGGTCAGAAAGATGATGTGCCAAAGCCTTTTTTCTAAAATGGCTGGTTGGCCAGGCTGCACTGTCCCCCGACAGCGCCATTGCGGTGACAGGAAAGTGATTATGTATTGATCACCGTCACATAGACACTGGTGTAGCTCTCTCTCCCGTCTGTGGGCAAGGATAATAGCTCATGATCAGACATGGAGACTGTCATCCCATCTCTGCAGGCAGTGCCACCAGCACTATTTTTGGACAGTACCACCTATGTGATTGAAATGCGTGTTCACGGAGGGGGAATAACGTCAGAATTAAGAGGCGATTAGCCCTGCGAGGCAGAGTATTGTCAAACACGAGAGTGCAGCGCTGTGCTGTAGCGTAGCGCGCCAAAGCTCTTGATAACAAGGAAAATGGTTGTAATAAGGTGGAGAAAACATGCTTGTTGAGGCATCCTTTCATCCATCCATCCATCCCTGTCGGTCTATTCTCTCAGAGGAGGAGATGACATACATGGAGGGCGGCCAGTTTGATTTTCCCTTGTCAATGCCAGCTTTAGATTCCCGGGCTGCAGATGGGCATTTATGGCAGCCGTGTAGACGGGGCATTAAGGGAACCCCTCAAACAAATCAGCATGCTCATAAACAACTGGCAAGGGGTGAACTTTTCGTCAACGCCAGCTCAGCATCAAACCTCCCACCCATTAATTTGTTACACTTTCCAACAGGCATCCATCGACAGCTGAGCCGTGACTCAGACTGAGTCTCTTCTATGTTCAGGAAGCATTTTATATAAAAGAGAGGGAGGAAACAAAACAAAAAAGTGAAAAAAGACCCACGTAGCCCCTTCATAAACGCTACTAATTCACACTTATGCTAAAGGCAGGTTCCTACTGAAGCCAAGGAACAGTGTAAGTGAATGAGGAACACCCCGCAGAGGCTGAAAAGATAAGGACATGTGTGTTTATATCAATCTGTAACACACTTTTCAAAATTAGACACGGCCCTAATCCAGCGGGGGCCAGAGGAGGGCTTACAACAATGAAAAAACTATATACATATATCTCAAAGATAAGATATGCTTGTCAGCATCCAAGAAATTGTTCCCCAGAGCCAGTGATGGATAAGGGACACTGCACTTTTGAAGAGTACGGGGCCCGTCACACTTAAGCACTTACATTGTCATTGCTGTTGTACAATTACTACTCTTCTATGAGACAGGAGGGGGACCCGTCTCCCGGAAACCAGGAAAAATGTTTGTGTGTGTGTTCTGAGCTTTGTGAGAGAACACAGCATGTATCTGATGTGTATGTGACATCCCCGCTACCACTGAGTGTGCTGGCTTGACAAGCCTTTTTACAGGAACGGCGAGAACAAAATAATTAAGAGGGTCCTTTGTTCCCCACTGATGGCCATGACATGTGCTGCCATTTTAAAGAGTTGTGTCATTGATTCACTTTAATTAGTTCATAGGCAACGTGTGCAACACGCAGATAGAGTTCAGGACTGGAAGTCGAGGATGGAAAATTGGGCACTTCACATGTTTAATTGCTCCCAAGGTATTTACAATGGCAAGGTAATAACAAGGAGGAAGGCGAAGCATGTGGTCTAATGAACAACTTTATTGTGGGTAAATGAACAAAATGTTGCCTAATTTGAGAACTACGCCACAAAGGCAAAGGGGTTTAATGTGAATTATGCTTCTTCAAAACGAACACATACACACACACAAAGAGCAGAACTATGCAAAACGCAAAACTATGGCGTGACTACGCAAAACTATGGCGTGAAATGACCTTGTGGATTGAATTTGTACATTTTAGGATTTGCATCAGTGCCTGAATGCTGGAACGGGTGACGGTAGGAGATCAAACAATTACTTAACGGTGAAAACAATAGACACAGTTATATACTATTGCCAAAATGTGTTAATAAGGTGTGTATTGGACATTTCTTCCAGCTGAGCTGCTCGGTGGGAAACAGTCTGTGCACAGTCCTGCCCCTCGGCAAGATGTGAAACCGTCACTAAATCCTATTTTTGCTTTGTGTGTATGCAGACATGAAAATAACTACAAAGAGGAGCACAGTGTCGCTGCATATTTCTCTGAAAGACTGTTGCATCACATTATCACATTTAGCAAGTGACAAAGTCTGTATTTGGAGGTCAAAGCTGAAGAAGAAGCGAGTTATTCTGTCTGAATCGTAGATTCTGTCACTTTTCCATTGTGATTTTATCCAGGCTTTGTCGAGATATTACAAAAGCACAAGCTGCAGGAGCATTTCCATTAGCGGGGATTCATGCTAAACCCGCCAGACAGGGACCTCTAGCTGGGCCAACCAGCCCTGTCATCCGCTGTGTCTCCATGGCGCCATAGCGCCACAGTTAACCATTAACATACTCTAACGGGCCACTTTATTAGGTACAGCTTGCTAGTACCAGCTTGTGCCCCCTTAAGCCTTCAGGATCACCTTAATCCTTCATGGTATAGATTCAACAAGGTACTGGAAACATTCCTCAGAGAGTTTGGTCCATGTTGACATGATGGCATCAGGAAGTTGCTTCAGATCTGTTGGCTGCACATCCATGATGCAAATTTAGTAGATCAGCAGTTTCGGAAATACTCAGACCAGCCCGTCTGGCACTGTGAGAAAGTGAGCAACCCCTTCCCTTCTCAACGTCACCGGACTTTTTTAATATGTGTGTGGCAGGGTGGAGGATTGGGCATGGTCTGCGGGGGAGCAGCACACAGGTGTACCTGGTTCTGCTGATTGGGCACACCTGTGCCCAATCAACCTCTCCACCCTGCCTGGCTTCATAAACAGCGGCTGCATACCAGAAAAGGGGTCTGCTGAGTGGAGGTAGCTTGATGTGAGGCTATGCTCAATGTGCCATATTTTGAACTCCATTTGGATGTCTTTGTGCTTTTTTTTTTACATAAAATAAAAAGCCTTTTTTTTTGGCATTCCACGCTCTGCGTGTTCTCCTTTCCACCTCATCACCCAAGTCCAGTTTGCCTTATCCCTTTTTACGAGGGGAGGCCGCTCCGGTCCCTCACAGGCACCAACAACACCTTTCTTCCCCGTTTTGATGCTATTTTGAGCTGCAGCAGATCGTCTGGACCATGTCTACATGCCTAAATGTATTGAGTTGCTGCCGTGTGATTGGCTGATTAGAAATGTGCGTAAACGAGCAGTTGGACAGGTGTACCTAATAAAGTGCAGCATAAAAGGAGATGAAGAAGAATGCAGCAAAAGCAGAACGAGGAGACCCCCCCACCAGACCTATAGCTTAGCGTAATTATGCCAACAAGACCTCAATCGACTTCTCAGACCATCTATCGTGTTTTCTTGTAATCTCCAACTTCTCCAAATGGTCCAAATGAGTCGTGTTCACATGGTTCCAGTGAGAGTGCTGAAATCCAGATAAGTAAAGACCCTGCCAGATGGTTCCTGTTGGCCCATCATAGCACCTCTCCTACTACAGGAATGTCCTTCTCTTAAAGGTTGCTGAAGGCGACCTTTGCAAGGTTCCTGGTGATGGAGACACCAACAATCGACCTGGAACTCCTGCCAGTGGAAACGTTTAGGAACTGAATCAAATATCTTTTTGCAGGACTCCTGGCTGGCATAATGTATAAACTATGATGTAACCAGAGTACGCCAGTTAACGGAGGGGTTCAACGTTGGATCCGTGACTGCAAGGGGCCCAAGTTCTGTGGTTGCAAAGCGAAACCCCACCCGCTACTTGGCAGATTGGTATGAGGTGCTTCTGCTGGTTTTAACGAAGTGGTGCCAGAAATTGAAGCCGTGTCCGTCCACTTTGGTCTCATCTGCCCAGAGGACATTCTTCCTGAAGCCTCGTGGTTGGTTCAGGTTCATTTTTGTGAACCTCCGTCACACATCCATCTTCTCTTTGGACAGATTTTATTTCCCTCCTTGAAAAATGTACTTCTGGTTGTCCTGTCATGGACTTGACCTTCTAACACTTTAAACCTTTTCATTTTTTGCTTCATTCTTCAAAAAATAAACATTGGACTTGTAAAAAAGTTATATGTAGCCCTTCTCATGAGATTGTATTTGTCTAATAGGGATGGGCGGTATGGACTAAATAATTTATCACGATCATTTCTGGCATTTATCCCGATAACCGGAATTTTTCTTTCTTTCTTTCTTTCTTTCTTTCTTTCTTTCTTTCTTTCTTTCTTTCTTTCTTTCTTTCTTTCTTTCTTTCTTTCTTTCTTTCTTTCTTTCTTTCTTTCTTTCTTTCTTTCTTTCTTTCTTTCTTTCTATCTGGCTCATTTCTATATTTCTTTCTTTCTTTCTGGCTCATTTCTATCTTTCTTTCAGGCTCCTTCCTTCCTTCTTTCTTTCTTTCAGGCTCATTTCTTTCTTTCTTTCTTTCTTTCTGGCTCATTTCTTTCTTTCTTTCTTTCTTTCTTTCTTTCTTTCTTTCTGGCTCATTTCTTTCTTTCACGTACGTTGTGCGTGGATTTAACGCAGCTTTACACAAAAACGTCATCAACGGGAATTTATCGTTTTTACCGCGAGATGAATTTTTTTGACGGTTTATCGTGAACGGTAAAATATCACCCATTCCTATTGTCTAATATTAAATTCAATGACAATCAGACGATTCTTGTTATTTAGGCATAAGATTACAAGAGGGTGCACAAACTTTTCCACATGATGGAAGAAGATGCCCAGAACATACAGCCTCTCTAAATGTATATATTTACCCTGTAGCCTCCTGGCTTCTTTGTAGTTACCCACCGTGCCTGGCTCTCTTAAGCATTCTGCTCAAGACTCCTAGTTTAAACACAAACTGTGTGGTTTCCCTGCTGATCTATCAAGTTCAAGCTCCTCACAGTGCGATAGGATCAAATCATCCTGCCAACCATCAGGTCACATCAGTAGGTAGAAAAAGAACAGCAGATAACTCAGTGATCCACCCAGACAAAGGAGAGAAGAGAGACAGCGCTGTGCAGACAGGCAGAAACCTCGCTGATTCAACACGGGGGGAGAACGCCGCCACATCTACCCCAGCGCCGTCAGCTCATGCTCAGCACAAGTGTTAATGTTTAGCTTTTTCAAATAATTTCCAAGACTCTCAAAGCCTATTTTTTTTCTCATCACAGTCTTACTGTGTGTTTTGGAGACTCAGATAAAAACAAAGTCATCTGCTGAAGTTTGAATGGTTTTCCTGTGTTTGAAGTGTTCCCTGTCTTGTCATGCTGTTTTTAAATCAGATTTTTCCAGCTCTTGCCCGGGTGTTTGCTGATATTACGAGGCCAATATGAACCAGACTGTGGTTTAACTGTACGGTTTAACTGTACTTGTTGCATGTTTAGTCATGACTATTAAATATTTCTCAGTGACTACGTTTACATGCAGTAGAAATTCGGGTTAAGGTCAATATTCCGGTTACTGAAACATTGGGAATAATCTGTTTCCATGTGTGAGTAAACAGGGTTATCCCTGTTTACATGGTGATTAATCATTTGGGATATCTGGATCAAACCAGCGACGCACGGAGAACGTGATGACGCAATTCCCCTCATTTCTGCTTCTTCTGCCTGTATCCAAATCCAAAACATCAACAATAACAGCAGCATGGCGGATAATCAACAGCCCAGTAGAAGTTGTTTTGTTTCTTGGCCCTGTAGTTCGCCTTTTTCAGCGTCTTCCAGCGGAGCTTGATCTGGTCTGGCGTTCGTACAAATCCTGCTTCGCGCAACTTTTCGCTCACCTTTTTGTAAATTTGTATGTGTATTTGTATTTTATTTTTAAAGGAAAAGAACCAGGGACCGTACATATTAATAATAAAATTTTCATGTAAATATGCTAGATTATAGCCATTGGCTAATTTGCATCTTTAGTCCCCCAATCTGGCTATCCCGGTACTTTCTACCATCTACAAATGCCAAAATGTTCATATCTTTCATTACATTTGTGAAGTGATTAGTCTCCTCCTGGTCTTAGTTTCTCCATGTTTATAAGAACTTCCTGGACTCAAAAGACCAAGATTCCTTGAGAAAAGAACATGCGCAGAAAACAAATTCCTGTTCCTTTTGATGGGGATATCCCGTTAGGCTAAACATGACCAAATATTCGGGTTAGAAAAGGAGTAACTCAGGGGTCATTTTCGGGTTTTTAAAAACCGGAATATGAGCAAATATGAGCAAATAATAGCCTTCCTGCTTGTTTTCAGCATTTATTTAAATTAAGAGAAACAAATTATAATTTTGAAAGATGTCGTGTGTAAATCTCTGTTGAATTTTAAAAAAATATTGAAAAGTAAAATAATTAAGGATTACAATGCTAAATTATTAGAGTATAATTTGGTTAAGCAGAACGATTTAAAGGGACATTTCTCTTTTTGTTTCTTTTCATATTGCAGATAATCTGGGTTTTCTGTTAGAAAGTACAGGGTAGGCAAATATAAGCTTTGGCTTCAGCCTATTCCTTTTTCGGTTACAGAGTTTATTATTATTTTTTGTGTGAAACTGATGAGTGTAAACTTGTATGAAAGTGTTTTGTCATTTACACACACACACACACAGTTTGAATTGCAAATAATGTAATGTAACCGAAATAAACAATTCATTCATTCATTCATTCATTCAAATCCCGGTTATTCAACGAAGTTATTGGTGTTTACATGGCCGTGCGCAACCAGGTTATTGCTAATATTCCAGTTAGAAAAGGGTTATTGACTGCATGTAAACGTAGTCAGAGAAGAACCTCGGCACAAGGGACAGAGTTGGTGCGTTCTCGCAGCTTTTATGTGTAAATTTAACCAGGCGCAGCTCTCTTTCCAAATTCCCTCAAGCTTCTGAGTGACAGCTGTAGCCAAGTGGCCCCCGCAATTGGCCCAACTCAAACTAATGGGTGACAGAAGTTCCCCACCTCCTACACAACCGCATTAGGACACTCAACCAAATCTGGCCGCGCTGCCAGGTTGAACGGTGAGCACCTTCTAAGTAATACACTCTGTCATCTGACAGCCATCCCGGAGCGCCAAGGGTTAAAGAGTATCCCCGGAGGAATGCTGAAATACACTTCGTATACGTGACTGGCGACTTAATGTCTCTGACAGCCGGTGAGAGCGCTGCTCTGCTGCCGTCTGACAAGCAATCAATCACGGAGAACACACAGAAAGGGAGCCGCGTGCAGCCGTATAGCGAGTCGCTGCGATATAGACATGTTAAAATACACGGCATCGGCATGCCGCCGCCGAGGCACGTCGGCACGCCGGGGCCGCGTATCTGCAACGCTGATAGAGACACATTAATGCACTTGTTAAAGCGCCGGCAGCCGCAAATCACGGAAACACACACAGAGACACACAAACACACTTCAGATGCTCGAACACCGAACACGGCCGTAAATTCTCCAAAAGGAGGTGGTCATCGAAGGAGGGAGGTGGGGGGGGGTGAAAATGTAGCAATGTGAATTTACACCCCCAGCAGTCCCAAGGTTTGTTTACACTCCCAGAAGTGAAGTGAAATTTTAAAGGGCCATCTCCACAGCGTGCTGGAGAGCAGATTCACCCAATTACCCAGCAGCCCCCAGTGTGACATAGCCAACCTGCTGTAGGATTGACTCTGTGTGTGTGTGTGTGTGTGTGTGTGTGTGTGTGTGTGTGTGTGTGTTTGGACGCCTGGCTGTGACTGTGGTAAAACCACAAACTGACTAAATCCATACAGCCGCGGTTGCAGCGGCGCAGCTGCCGGAGCTGCAGCACGGCAGACAACCGCCGCCGGAGCGCGAGGCGACCGGCACAAATCAGAAAGACGGGAGGCTGAAACGCTACGCGGCCAGACTGGAATCAGGGAAGGGTTTGCAAAAAGGAAAAAGGATAAATCAGGACATTTAAAGTCTGAGTAGGAAACAGGAAACGCTGGGGACATTTATTTTGATGACTTAGTAAAGAAATATGGCAAATGCATCGTTTTTTTTAACTCCATGTACTGTATGAGGAGGTTTGCGTCGCGGTGAATGTCTCGTTTAACAGGACACACACAAAGACGAGGGGCCTCGCCCGCACCCAACATTTGATCCTTTCGTCTTATCAGCTGCTTTTTGAAATGACCTTGCTGCGCTGACTTTTATGCCTCTCCCCTTCATCGCCTGGCGGTGATTGGATAGTCCTCTCTCGTCTCAAATCTCTGCCACCTTGATGAATGTCTTCTCCTGGCATTTACAGTGGCGACAAAAGTATTTGAATCGCTTTGGATTGGCTGGTTTTCTGCACAAACTCGCTGTAAAATGTGATCTTACCTTCATCTAAGTCAAATAGTTACAACAGAACAACTTTAACTTCTCCCGTCTTTATTAAACACACTCATTAAATAGTTTAGATACTGGAGGTGTTGAGCAGCAACGCCTTCAAGCAACTGCTCTTCTCTGGATCAGCTTTAATGACAAAGTTTGAACATGCCAGACAGGGATGTTTGACCCCTTATTGTTTCTGAACTACTTCAGACCAGATGCATTTACACCATCCCTGGTGTGAACAGTTCTCAAGGTTGTTCTGCAGAATCTCTACGGGTTTCTTTAGCAGCCGGTCTGTTGTGCTTTTATTCTGATAGCTGAGGGTTATTATCGTTGTGTTTCATGAGCTGGAAAGCCACCCTGACTTTATCTTGTTGAATATTTTGGTCCAAATCATGATGTGAACTGTTTTGACGAGGGTTCTTAGCAAACAATTCAACTTTTGTTTTATCGGTCCACAAAACGTTCCCCGTGTGGGTTGCAACGGTGCAACGGTGCTCTTTGGCAAATGTCAGGAATACATAATGCCTTTTTTGGAGAACAGCTTACTATGGGGTGTTCTGCCATGGATATTGAATGACAAGGGTAGGCTTGAACAAAAGCATTAGTCAGTTCAGGTGACGTCTTGAACCTTTGTCCACATGTAGACGGTTTGTGTAAATGTTGACTCATGATACCGAAAAACTTTAAGATTTCTTTGTGTTCCCTTCCAGCCGAATGCTGATGATCCACTTTTGATCTGAAGTCTTCAGAAAGGACTTGTACTGTCCAAACTGTTTTTGCGGTGGGGTTCACATACATGTTCTTGCCACTGTTGACTAGTAAAAATATCCAACATGAATCTCACATGTGGCCAATTTGAGAGTCGACAATCCTCGTAAGCATTCAATGCGGTCGCCAAATACCGTCTATTAGGGATGGGCGGTATGGACTAAAAAATGTATCACGATTATTTCTGGCATTTATCCCGATAACGATAAAAATGACGATAAAAAAAATACCAATTCAACTCCACCTTTTTAACTATGAATCTATCTCGCTCTCAGATCCGCCATGTTTGTTACACAAAAACCTCATCAACGGGAATGTATCCTTCTTTCTTTCTTTCTTTCTTTCTTTCTTTCTTTCTTTCTTTCTTTCTTTCTTTCTTTCTTTCTTTCTTTCTTTCTTTCTTTCTTTCTTTCTTTTTTCCCTTCCTTCCTCCTTTCCTCCTGCTCTTTCCTTCCTTCTTCCCTTCCTCTTTTCTCCCTTCCTTCCTCCTTTCCTTGTTTTCTCCCTTCCTTCTCCCCTTTCCTTCCTTCCTTCCTTCCTTCCTTCCTTCCTTCCTTCCTTCCTTCCTTCCTTCCTTCCTTCCTTCCTTCCTTCCTTCCTTCCTTCCTTCCTTCCTTCCTTCCTTCCTTCCTTCTTTTTTCCCCTTCCTTCCTTCCTTCCTTCCTTCCTTCCTTCCAAAAATCAGCTTTACACAAAAACATCATCAACGGGAATTTATCGTTTTTACCGCGAGATACAAATTCTTATCGCAAGGAATTTTTTTGACGGTATATCGTGAACGGTAAAATATCGCCCATTCCTACTGTCTATACAAAACCCTCTTTTCGCTCTACTTTCGCCTCATCGTCTTTGCAGTAGAGTCAGAATGAAGAAAATGAAGAGACTTTGCATGATGAATGCATTAATCAATAGTTTCATAATGTATAAATAGAGCCGCTGTCAGGGATTAGCCCCAGAGCAGCCGGGAATGCCTCTTACCTGGATGAAGAATATGCAAAAACCGGGTTAGTGATACTAAGAAGAAGAAGAAATGGATTAATTCTGTGAAAGGTGAAGCTGAAACTCGGCACTGCCGATGTTGGAGAGGCTAAACATCGGCTCAGAGAGTTTATGCTTAATGGATTGAGTAGTTAAAACTCTTGTAGGGTGGTTGGCCTGGGCTGGTTTTTCCCACATTCTTAGTGCGTAGCGCAGCATGGATTAATCTTGAAAGTTAGAGGGCTACAAACTGAAGAAAAGAGTTATGGATAGAGTTATGGATCACCATCTTTATTTTCACCTGATAATCACCTGGCACGAGCAGAACAAGCTGCTCGGTGCGCCAAGGGAAGGCAAGTTTATTTGTATAGCACAATTCAACACAAGGTAATTCAAAGTGCTTTACATCAACATTAAAACCAGCAAGACACAATTAAACAGTAAATAAATAAAATGAAATAAAATGATGAGAAAAGAGGTAAAATAATAAAAAGCACAAGTTGTTAAAAAGTAAGGGCAGTAGATCCAGCAGGTACATCTCATTCTTACAATGGCAAGAATTACGTTTCTATACGGTCAAAACGTACAAAGACCGGGTCAAATACAGTACTACAAAAATAATCTGTAACAATTCATACGTTGAATCAAACCAATTTGACAATTCTATGCCACAATGCCTGTTTCCAGGTCTTATTTCACACAACTGATGAGAATTATGTTTCTATACGCTCAAAACGTACAAAGACCGGGTCAAATACAGTATTACAAAAGTAATCTGTGCCGATTCGTGCGGTGAATCAAACCAATTTGACAATTCTTCGTCACAATGTCTCCATTCAGGGCTTATCCATAACTTTGCGCGGTTTTCAAAAATCATAACAGCCAACAGCTCGCCTGGAGCAGTGGGACGACCCGATGCCACATGGATGCAAGTTGCATCAGTTAGTCGTGCTTTTTAAGCAGCACAAAGGATCTTTTGCCATTTTAGATCTCTGGGTCCCCCAGTGGATGAACTGCTTCCACAAAGTAGTTGAAGATCCATTTTTGCTCGGCCTCTTGCTCAGTCAGTCATTCTCTTTTCTATTTCCTAATTAGTCTTCGAGTCAGTCGCCTCTACCAAGATGTCCGCCGCAGCTCTGTCGGCTTGTTTCATCGATGTTTATGTCAGACCCAGTGGTGTAAAAGAACGCACGGCGGTTCCCCCGGGACCAGATTAGCTGGTTTTTGCCGATGAAAGGGGCGGCTGGATGGCTCCTCCCATGATTAGGCAAATATTGCTTCAAATGAAACTGGGACTGATGTTTCTAGATAAAAACAAGTCATTTGTGTTGCTTTAACACCCTCCACAGCTGGGAAGTGACTTTACATCTACAGTTTTTGCTGGTGACTTCAGATTCCAGCAGTTTGGTTAAATAAACACAACCTTTATCGTGTTTGCCTGAACAACGCTAGTCAGCTAAGCAGAGCAGAGAAAACTGCTCAGTTTCTGATGATTTTGAAATTTAATTTCATATACTTAGTAAATTATTGAAATCATTAATTTTTGCCTGAGAGGCTTATAATATATCTTACGATGATGTGACAAACTCAGAATGCATATTTATTTCTCCTTTTCTCTGACTTTAATTAAGTCTACACTCTTTTGTCGGAGCAAATGCAACTTTAAAGACTGTTATTACGGTTTTCAATGGGAACCAATTACTGATTTCATTTTAGGTTCCGAACCCTTTGTGCCCTCAGGGTCCAGATAGCTATGGTTGGTACCAAAGACAATTAATAATGCAGACATAGAGCGAGTGTGTAGATCCTGTCCCCACTGTTCAGCACTGTGAAATTACCTAAAGCGTGGTTGCAAGCACACACACACACACACACACACACCCATCCTGACTTTTGAATGCAGGATTAAAGACCTTTTATCTTTTTTTTTTTTTTTTCCCAAATCATGACAAAATGATTCAAGGTACAGTGAGAAAAAGGATGCAAAGAAGAAAATATGGATGAATGGAGTATATGAAAAGTGCACCGAGAAAAAGGCCCAACAACACAACATTAAATATCTACAACTCCTCGTGAATAATTAATAGCTGAGCCTTGGCTGCGGAGCTACTGAGGAATGAGAATGAGAAAGCTTCTTGGCATCTTAGCAGATATGAGTAAGCATTTGTCAAGTCAGAGCTGCAAGCCGAAGCCCTCTTCAGTTTTTCTGCAGCGACGACCTCCCACTCGCCGGCCGGCCCGACTTCAAGCAGTCCGTGTTACGTCCAATGTGCAGCGCAGCTGATGAGGACGCAGAAAGATTGACTACGTCCATAAACCTCCGACACAGAGAGTCGGAGAGAAAATTACAGATGTCTTCATATCATTTATAATATCCCAAGTAGATCATTGCACGCCTGACTGCATCCCGCGACCTTCACAAGGTCTGGTTTCTGTAAAACTGCCGTCGTCATTTAACAGAAAACTTTGCTAATCTTAGCGGAGGCTGCGACAGAATGTCGTTAGAACAAGACACATGGATCCTACAAGGCTTGACAGCACCAGTTGGCCTAATCCATTCTCAGCCTCATCAGTCATTCAAGAGAACATGCTGGTATTTTTATTTGCACATGTTTTTGAGCCTTGCTTATTAATTTGGAGAGGAAAAAAAAAAAAAACGGTGGGATTTTGAGCACGAACGCCGTTATACCGACTGCGAGACAGCTGCAGCGTAATCCTCCGGGGCTCCACTCTGTGCTTGATTTAGCTTCTGATAGAGTCATAATGGGAGAAAAGGTAAACACAGAAATTAGTCACCTTGCACGGCCATTTTGGACGTGTCCTTTCGGGAGACCTGCAGGCTGACCTGCTCGCTGGCTGCTCCATTAAATATTCCTCCACAAGCACCGGGAACACCAAACTTTTCTGAAAGTCGTGATTAACTTGCACCGTGGCATACAAGTTTTGGATTTAAAAATACAGTACATTTTCTGCCGCTGTCCCACCGGCCCAACCGAGGTCCAGTATGTTACATTTTAAGACAGATTTACGAGAAATCCAAAATAACTACATGTCAACCACTTACAATCTACAATTATTTTCTCAGAATCTGATAGGACGACTTTTGTTGACACTGAAATGCTGTGGACATTCCTATGTTTGTAATTCCTATAATAGGGCCTAAATGAAAACACAAAAGCCCATTTATTTATTTTAAATATTTTCAGTTTATATACACATTGATTGTCTTCAAGTGAAAGATTTACATTTTCTGTTAATTCATCATTTTCACTCATGTGGCTCTCTGGCGCCGCCCTGGTGCTGCTGACGGACATCGTTCTTCCCCCGTCAGACACTAAAATCGCAGTTACAAATCTTTCAGAACTCGTAACTGTTCTCTGTCCTGCTCCTCTTTAGGAAATTAAATTTGTATCCCATTTTTAGAGATATTTACATGTATTATTTTCGCTTTTTGGGCAGAAATGTCTTCTTCTGATTGTTGTTCCGAGTTTGTTCCAGTTTTTTGCCTCTAACCTCCCAGAACTGCCACCCAGGATACAGCAGGGGGCAGTTCTCGCGAGGCCAGTGGCAATTCAGCTTGCAGTTTAAAAATTATTATATTATAAAATGGGAAATTAAAGGGAAATTACTAATACGGGAGGAAATACAGTGGTTTCTCGGCCAAAACGGGAGACTTGACAGGTGTGCACTGTGGACACAACGGGATGATGTTAAGTGACTTCAATTTAACGGGCAGCGACGGAAGACAGGAGTGGAAGTAGACGCTGGTGGCTTCAACAGTTATTAGAAGAGATTAATAATTGTTCTATCGACTCTATGCAATGCCTTATTCAGTTCCGGGGTCTCCACAGACTTCATTATACAAAGTCAAAACTGCCTAAAGTCACAACAGCAACTTCTTTCCTATGGTGTGATTACAGCTAAAACAATAATACTGACTTTTTGGAAAAAGAAGGAGGAAGCCTCCACTTTTAAACAATGGCTCAATAAAATGACAAAAACTACATCTTGAAAAAATAAGATTCGCTTTGAATAAGAGAGAGTTACTGTCAGGGTTTGACATTTCCCCCAGTTTGTGTTTTCTGTTCTGCCCCGCCTGTTTTCCATCTGCCCTGATTGTCTGCACCTGTGTCTCGTTATCCCCTGTGTATCTGGTCTTGCCTTTCCCTGCTCCCTGTCGGTCCGTACTGTTTGCTCCCTCCATGTTCTCCTGGTGTTTCTGGATCCCTGTTTTGTTCTGTCACGGGTGTGGTTTGTTGAGGACCCAAATGCAGGAGAGCGAGAGGCAGGAGTTCCAAAAACTGAGTTTATTCCACAAAAAAACAAGAACCAAAAACGCTGCAGAGCAGCATCGCCAGGGCAGAACAAAAACAGGAATCCAAGAAACTACGGGAGAACATGGAGGGAGCAAACAGTACGGATCCGGCCGGGAGCAGGGGAAAGACAAGACCAGATATACACAGGTGATAACGAGACACAGGTGCAGACAATCAGGGCAGATGGAAAACAGGCGGGGCAGAACAGAAAACACAAACTGGGGGAAACGTCAAACCCTGACAGTCACAGTTTGATAAGATTTGGCTGCCCCTTGTCTTACCTAGCAAACAACTAATAGTAGACACTTTATAAAGACCTCCAATGTGTGTGGATGTGTATCTATGTATATATATATGTGTGTATATATATGTTAATATGCGTATATGTACTGTATGTACACACATACACATTTTATTGCTACCTGTATTATTATATTGCATGTGATGAGCAGAAGTGAAGGAGAGAGAGTGGGTGTGTATGACTAGGGTTTTGTTTTTGTATTTCTTCTTCTTCTTCATTTTCTATTCTGATGTTTCTGTTGTTTATTATGTCTCTTTGCTTTGCTCTTCAAACAAACGAAAATGTACACTACGTTTATGTCCTACATCTGAATATCTTCTTCAATAAAATATGTTTGACACAAAAAGAGTATTAACACCAACCGAGGAGGGGAAACTCCTGCATCTGTGACTAACCGTGTGAAGGTTGGGCTGAGAACCCGGCTCCTCGTACAAGTACAACTGTACGGTGTGTATCTTGAGATGTGGACGCTTGTCTTCACTACCCATCTGATCTGATTTGCTGCCCTGCTGAAGGAACGCGCTGAATGGAAAACTAGCCTCAATCAATTATCTCCATCAAACAGAACATAAAAAAACAGCTTCATTCGACATCTAATTTCAGCTTTTATTTACCACTAGGGAGGTTATTAGCAAAAACATGCTCTTTCTGTTACTTCTATACTCTCAGTCCAAATGCCGGTTGCAGCATTCTTGCACAGCGTGGGATCATTTCAAAGCTGTTTGTCCCGACGTGAATCCACAATGATGGGATTCAAATGTAAATCATGAATAAAGACACGTCCATGAACGTGCCTATGGATCTGTTGTGTTTAAGGTTTGTTGAACCACTTAGTTGATATTTTATTAAAAGGTTTGAAAACTATGTTCCCATTATATGTTTCCATCTTTTGTTCAAATATTCAAAGCTTTATAGTGTAAAGCTGTTGCACGGACGGCCACAGGCTGAGTGCCGGCTACAACATGTCTGCAAACGTTTTTGTTTACCCAAAATGTCACGCCAAAACAATAATGTTGGCCTTCACTGCACTGTACTTGAGTGGTTTACTTCGTATTTGTCTGATAGAACCTTTTCTGTGATGATTGGTGACTCCTGCTCCTCTAGTGCCTCTCTCTCTCTTGCGGCGTCCCGCAAGGTTCTATTCTTGGTCCAATTTTTTTTTGTCTCTATACATGTTACCTGTCGGGTCTATTATAGCCAGGCACAACCTATCATTTCACTGTGACACGGATGATCTGCAAATCTATCTGCCTTTGAAGCCCAGAGATGCCGACGTTCCCTGCTAGCATGTATTGCTGACATCAAGCAGCGGTCGGCCCAGAACTTCCTGCACTTAAACCAGGACAAGACAAGAGAGCATTGTGTTTGGGGAAACTGGGACGACTAGATTTGGCGCCTTGTCCTCTTCTTTCAGTCCTTAAAGGAGCATGAGGCAGGATTGAGGCAGGATTTATGAAAAAAAATTGTTTTCTAGTAATAATGTCAGATGAAGCGTTCCAAACCAAAAAGAATGAGCCCTCCGTTCTCCCGTGCCGGCTTCACTGTTGGCTGCAGTACCCCCGATGGCCGTCTTGGTGAAGGGTGGCGCTAGAGAGTCTCATTTCTTAAAAGGAGCCTCATGCTCCTTTAAGTCAGAAACCTGGGTGTGATTTTTGACTTCAAATTTGACAGACAAGTTGATAATGTAGTTTTTATCCGCTACGCCTCCTAGCCAAAGTGAAATCTTTTTGTAAATCATCACAACCTGGAGAAAGCTGTTCACGCTCTAATCAGCTCCAGATCAGACTATTGTAATGCTCTACATGTTGGCGTCTCCAAGTCCTCTATTAGCCTTCAACTAGTGCAGAATGCAGCTGCCCGTCTTTAACTAACACTAAAAGACGTGAGCACTCCGGTTACTCTGGTCCTCTATTCACTCCATTGGCTTCCTGTCCATTTTAGAATTGATTTTAAACTTTTAATGTTTGTTTTTAAAGCCTTCAACAGCCTTTCCCCGCCCTATTTATCGGAGCTTTTAATGGTGCATGAGCCTAGCAGGGCTGAGATCCTCAAACCAACTGTTGTTGGAGGTGCCCAGGTCAAAGTTCAAGCACTGGGGGGACCGAGCCTTTTCAATTGACCCAACCAGGGCTCTGGAACAAGCTCCCCTGCAACTTACGCACTATATCTGACCTTAAAAACCTATTTATTTAGAATGGCTTTTAATACCCAGTAGTGTGGTGGCACTTTTTACTCTTTTTCTTTTATTCTATTAATTTTTTTGCTCTGTCTTATGATTGTATGTTGTATTTCTGTATGTTTTATTCTGTAAAGCACTTTGGCTCACCTAGAGGTGGCTGTAAAGGGCTATGTAAATAAAGTACATTTACATTTACACAAACAAACACAAGATGCAACACGAGAAAGGTCAGACGCATTAGAGAAGACTTAATGACGAAGGAAATGGTGATGTTTCAACGAGGTTCACCTCCCAGGCGACCCCACGCTGCCGCTCCGCAGCGGCATCCAAATAACTTCATAGGAGCTGGCAGTTTTGACGGACGGTTCACTTACCGGGTGAATAACGGCAGTTTTCCATCATTAACTAAACCGTAGAAAAAAGTAGTTTAACAGCAGCGTGTTGCTGCATTTCTATTCAAAATGATCAGTTTAAAATCTCTACATGTTTTCCTGCAGAAAAGCCTCCCGCAAAGACCTCACTTAGTCGTGTTGCCGGCTGTTTTTGTCTCAGCTGCTCCTCAAAGTTCTGCAATAAGCGGCACGTTGCCGCGCGGCTTAGACACGCGACTCTGCATCACAGCGAGAGTTTCTCTCAGACTAGAAATTACTCTCCAACGCAAGATGTTTCTGACGGCGTCACTTCAGATTTACACCGAACGAGTGAAGGAAAACAGCGAGTCCCCCACTTCCAATTAATCCGCTTTTTTTATCCTCTTTGAACGATCCACTCAGGCATCGGAAAGGTTTGCCTGATAAAGTTAAAACGGCAGAAATGTTCGCCGTGACTTCGTTGAGAGAGCGAGGCAGCACTCTCAAATGAGATTTAGATTGTTGCTCGGCTAAAAAAAAGGAAAGAAAGAAAGAAGTCACAAGTATACGGGAGAATGTTAACATTCAAAAACATAATTAATCTTTAGTCTGAACTCTCAGACTAATTAACTGGCCTTTAATCGACGGTCAGCAGTGTGTCACAGTGTGACAGCGACACAAACCTTTTCCAAACCTCGGATATCCACCGTACACACACTCTCATTTACTCTCCACAAACTTCTCCATCTCATCCCTTTTCCTTCATCTTCCCTTTCTACTTCAAAGAACAAATAGACGAATAAATAAGTAAAAATAAATAAATATGAAGGAGGTGAGCCTGTTTGAAAAACAACACTGCGGCTTTTTTGTCCTCCGTCTCGTTTGAGAGTCCTTTGCCGCTCGTCGGGGGGAAAGGCAGCCACGCCTGCGTGAGAGGCAATCTCATGCAGATCACATCGAGGGGCTTCATTACCCAGAAGCCTGCTACTTTCTGTATCTCCCTCAAGGGGAGAGCGAGCAACCGGCATTAGCCTAGCAAAGGGGAGCAGTGGTGAGCAACAGGGAAGGGAGAAAAGAGCGTGCCGAAGGGGCTGAAAGTGTCTGTGCAGGGTAAACAGTGGAGAAAAGGACAAGTCACCCCTGAACAGAAGCGCCTTCATCACTGCACTGCCAGTTTTATGCTAATACCAGAATAAAAGCATGTGTCTGAATACGCACATGTGCATCCGGGAGCTGGTGCATGCCTACGTGAACACCATGAAGAGAAGAGAAAAAAAAAAACCCCAGGGGACTCCAGAGAGCTCGTATGACTCTGTATCTGGCCCGGTGACTGATGAGGCCACATACATAATGCAGAGCTACATTGGATAATAAATAACATTTGATGAATTAGTAATGTACATTTGTGTGTGATATCGATCAGCTGTGACTCTGCGTGAATATGTTTTGTTTTCCTTTCTCCTTTGACCCCACGTGTTTTTCCAGGAACGCTGTCTGGCGTTTCTTTTTTTTTTTTTTTTGTCTGCATATATATTAATGGTTAATACCATGTTGGTAAAAACCTAAGGCATATATATATATATATATATATATATATATATATATATATATATATATATATATATATATATATATATATATATATATATATATATATATATATGCATTTTTAATATATAATATATATATCATATATATTTTAGTATATCATATGTGTTTATTTTATTCATATATATATATATATATATATATATATATATATATATATATATATATATATATATATATATTTTTTTTTTTGTATTAATCTATTTTTTTTTCTTTGTATTTTTTGTCTGCATATACATTAATGGTTAATACCATGTTGGTAAAAACCTAAGGCATATATATATATATATATATATATATATATATGCATTTTTTTATATAATATATGCATATTTTTTATATATTACATGCATTTTTTTATATATATGTATTTTATTTATATATATATATATATATATATATATATATATATATATATATATATATATATATATATATATATATATATATATATATATGTATTTTTTATTAATTATTTTATTTTTTTATTAAATGTTATTAAATGTGAAGGGGTGGGGGGTCAGGGTCAGGGCTGATATCCGCTGCTAGTCTAAAACGTGAAAAACACCTGGAAAAGCACAACGACCACACAAGCCTGGTAGATCTGTAAGAGAAAAAACAGCCAGTCTGGCGTTTGTTTTCTCCTACGCTGACGGCTGCAGAGACGAGCCCAACGAGATTATCTGACCGTAACGGCAGATGAAAGCAGGTGACCAGGCCCAGACCGGTGTGAGCACGGCCGCCGCCATGGCCGCTGCTGCCAAACGAGGTGAGATAGATCGGAGTAGCAGGTTATTTACAGAGAAGCTCCGGCGTGTCAGTTAAACCCTCTCTGCCTCCGAGGCCTGGCCCATCCTCATTTAGCGCGGCCGCGGAAAGGGCCAGGTTGGCAGGGGCCGGCGCTGGCAGGCGGACAGACCTGAGAGAGACGGAAACCTTGGCCGGGTTCGCCGCCCTGACCCCCCCTCCCCCTCCTCCCCCTCCTCTCTCAGTCCAGCCCACGAGCCACCCACCGCCATCGGCCCCGCCTGGTCCCGGGCTCCGGGCCCCGAGCCTCGGCCCCGGGCCCCGGCTCCGGCCAAGGAGCCCCGGCTCATCAGATGTGCTCTGGCTCCAGCTGCCCGCCGGTTTAAAGGGCCAGGGGCCCCCTGCCACTTGGCCCATCTGCCAGGCTGTGGACCAGAGTCTGGGATCAGAGACGAGAGAGAGACACCAACACTCCCTCTCTCTCTCTCTCTCTTAGCTCTCAGCTCAAAGCTCAGCAGAGAAATGCTCGATAAAAGAGAGACTATAAATGTGCTGCTTTTACTTGTGGGCTGCTGTGACCCTGAAACGCTGCAGTGCTTTATTCAAGTTAAGCGTTCCGAGTGCATCCAAGCTCAGACTTTCCAACACCAATACTTTTTTTTTTTTTTTCAGGATGTACTGCAAAATCAGCATAAAACAATCACATTTCTTGGTATATCAAGGAATAGGACTTTTATTTATAGAACATCTGGCCCAAGTGGAGCATGAAAACATCTCAGCTTTCCCTCTATTGATCCATAAAGCTGGCTGTAGTGTGGGAAAAAGAATATATGAAGGAAAACAAGAATCAGTCAAAGAGTCTGCAGTGTTTAACAATGCCTTCCCTTCATGCAGGGTTACGTATCGGTGTGTGATTTGTAGGAATATGTGCAGTAAGTTATTAGTGATCACAGCCGGCTTCCTGCTGCATATTGGAAGCATGAGCCGATCAGCTCTGATAAAGGTTTGCATCTTGCTCATTTCCATATGTCTCCACTTGATCAAGTCTGTTCATTCATCGTCCAAATCTGCAATGACAAGCCTTTACTTTCCTTTTTCTTTTTTTTTTTTTCCTTTGCTGCCGGCGGTGATGAGAGGATAATCAGAAACATCATTAAGACCCCTGCAGTCGTAGACGGCTGCGCCTGTTAGTCCTGCCCCCCCCCCTACACCCATAATAACTCTGCAAATGCAAATCAAGTCCAGGTAATCTATTAATGTCACTTCAATTTTATGTCTTTGCTCCAATTTAGCGGATCCTGACACTTTTTGGCGAGGACGCGTGCTTCGGTGCAGGTATTCATTTTCGCTGCAGTTTCAGCCCATGCGAGACGGAGACGGGCCATCTGTCTGAGCGCCCGCTTATTAATCGCCCTGATAATGAAGCGCACTCACAGCCCAGCACCCCCGGGGGCATCTATCGCACACGTCTAACGCAGGAAAACAACTTTCAGCAAGTTTGTTTTTTGCAGTGTAGCAATTATTGTTATTCACACCCCACCTCGGCGCGAGGAGGGAGAGTTTGGCGACCTCGTCCTAATTACCTGAAAGCGTCATTTCAAGCAGACTTTGTAATTTTCCGTCTACATCACAAGCCCCCTTGTTAGCCGCAGACGGTGGCAGAGCCGCCTAATTCCGGCATATGGTCGACAAACATACAGGGGAATTTGTCAGCTTGTACTGGCCTTAAAGTCGGAGACCCCATTAACAGGGAAACAAGAATCTGCTAATCCTGTGAGATCTGTGCAATCCGTTGGAAAAAAATAACTGTAACTTTACATATCCAGACTCGCACAAATAAGCAGCAGAGCCGACTTTGAGTCAAATCCCACCTAAACATTTCACCACATGCATGTTTCTGTCTGTGCAAAGCAAAGAGTGTAAGCAACAGATCGAGACGGCGAGGAGGAAATAATTAACTGTAATTAAATGGAGTTATTTTGTATGCAAAAAGGATTTAAAGCAAATTCAATTACATAAATCTTTTATTTTTAAATCACATGCAACAAAAATCAGCTTAATAACTTAAAAAAATACTCTGAGATAAAAGAGAAGCTAATTAAAATTGTATGATAGTAAAAGATGAAATTAGCGTGGGGTAATACTGAGAGCTCGAACAAAAAAACTGGAGCTGCTTTATGAACAAGACCTCATTTTGAGATTCCTGCTTAAAAAGGCCATACCTAATTTAAAACAATGACATATCTCAGGAAGTAAAGGCTGTTTCTAAATAAATCTGGTATGAAAATAAAGGTAATACGTGTGAGACAGTAGGATTAGTTTCACATCCTCAGCAGGGCAGAGTAAATAAAGATGGAAAAAAAACGGTAATATGAACCATCTAACAAACAAATAATTAATACAAAATAAAAAAATAAACAACTGTCTGACAAAATATTACCCTTTGAGAGTGAACATTTATAGGATTTATATAGCGGCTACCTAAACACCCCGGGAATCTATTGAATGCCATCTCACAATTTAATGTAGCGCTATTGATTTTTCTGATTGTATAACACAGTTTTAGAGAGATGGGGAATAAGAAGGACTTTCCAAACCGGCCCTTTCAGCACATTTGGCTTCTGATGTGTTCAATTAGTTGCTTGGTGTTGGAGCAGTGTTTTCATTTGGTGGGAACGGTCTTTAAGAGCTCAAAGAGGACTTTTTTTCCTCTCTCTCCACTTGGTTTGGTGACAAGCTTCGTGTGATTAAGATCTCTTATCATCTGCTGTGATACTACTGGTACGGACTGGTTTTTCGTAATAAAAAGGTCTGAAGGAATGCAAAAACTGCACCATCTGCACTATAAAAGCACTTCTTCTGAGAAAACCCCCAGCGTGCACTTCATCTACCTTCCGTACTTTATGCCATATGCAATTGGCCACTATAGTGGATGGTGGTAGTTATTCCACAATAGAGTCACTTTTATAGCACAGCTACACTAGTATGCAGTACTTATTGTGTCATATATTGTTTGTGTAATATGCAGAATGCTGTTTCAGGTTCGGCCAATGCTTCAGTGACTTTCCTAAAGAGAAGCTACTTGTGTCTCGTTACATAATTCATGCACAGCTTCCTGTCTCGTCATCCTTACCCTGGATTCACACTGAAAAGCGACACAGGCGTCATAGTCGTCCGGCTGCCATTCATTGTCTATGAGAGTTCGCTGCGAGAGGCGTCGGGAGCAGCGCGTTGGAGGCGTCCAGAGTGTCAATTTGAAGTTGACAAATCTCAACTTTATACAAATGAGCAGCAGCGACGCCAACCAGCGTCCAATCACAGACCGGGATTCCCGAAGCAAGAAGCCTCAGTTTAGATTGTACTTTCATGTACACACAAACGTACACTCATTCACATGCGTACAGGAGCAGAGCTGTGCACTAACAAACTTATTCTATCAGGAATTAATATATTTCATCCAGCAAACTGACATTTTTGCTGATTTAACTGCCGTTTTTACCTGAACTGCTCATGTGAAACACGTAACTGATGGTTGAGGAGCTGGATGGTCCCAACGATTTTATTTGCTACATCGATCCAACGCAAAATAATTAAAAACCGTGCTTATTAATCAGAAAACACAGTTTAAACAATATGACCAAATCCGCTCCGACCCGGTGTGTCAGTGTTCACCACAGACAGACTGCAGCTTCACCGGGACCAACGATGATGGTTGATGTTGATCCAGGACCGACCTGGTTAAGGAGCATCAAACTCACTCTTATCTACGCGGAAATAACGCTGAAATATAAAGAAGGTTCCCAAAGTGTGATCCATGATGAAATAGGAAACTGAAGATGTGCAGCTATTTATAGATATATGTAGACTATATGCACTTTGTTCCCTCCAGTTCTGCAGCTTTAGCCCCGCCCACTGCAGGCGTTGGCAGATTTTGGCCAGCACGCTTTCAGTGTGAATCCACCATTATATGTTCTTAGAGATGGTTGGGTTATAGATTACACATTTTATATTTTAATGGTTCCCATCATGTTACCTGGGAGCTGGCCAACACTGAACTAAAACGTGTGTCAATGGCCACGGTTACATTATGTTTTTTAATTCGGAATTAATTATTCCGAATTAAACTATTTTCCATCGAGTTTACATGGAAATACTAATTCCGGATTGAGGTTTACATGGAAAACACGTTTGATGGGCTTTATCCAATTCCTCTTAAGGTCTGGGGGTTGGGAAGGTTCTGATTGGATAGGGGGGCGGACCGGAAGTTACGTCTACCGGAAGAAAAACAAACTTAGCCGCTACAACTTTGAAAAGCTCACAATTTTGATGTTTCCTGCCATCTGTTCTTTTAATTATTTCCAGGTCCTCCAAGATATTTATTAAATAAATGGTCTCTGCTCTTGACCACCGTTTACTGCGTGCTGCCATCTTGAAACTTTGTTTGGAAAACCAGCCCAGCGTGGAATATAAGCGTCATGGAGACAGACGGGCGAGGGAACGAGCAGAAAGAAAGACCGGAATTAATTTAAAGTGTGTATACATTACATGATCGCGGAATTATTCTATTCAGATTTAAAATCGGAATAAACCCGCCAATTACTTTGGAATTAAGTTTAATTCGGAATGGGCATTTTCATTCGGAATTAGGTGTTTACATGGTAATTTAGATAATAGATTTAATTCTAATTCTGAATTAAAGAGGAATTAAACTTCCCATGTAAACGCACTGACTGTGACATATGCTGGTATGCAACCATGGCACTACGTCGGGCCCACACCAGATAACACCGTATCATTATTTTAGTTCGTTCAGTTGTGGTTTGCAAGTGTCGTTTTCACAGTGCACAAGACAGAAGACAATGGTCAGGGGGGGCCGTTGGTCAATATCAGTATTTAAGATCCTCATGTTTCCATGACAACCTGCCTGACAGCTGAAAAGCACGGTGGCACAACACTCACTTACTCTACAGTAGGAAAACCCAACCGTCTGTAAACGGGAGTTATCTGTACATGACTGCTCACATTACTCTCCTTTTGACATTCTTGTTTTTACGTTCTGCACAGATCCACAGAGCAGCACCCGGCCGTCTGCAGAGGCTCTTTCAGCTCAGACATGTAGATTACAGTCGGCGGTCGGGTTTAATGGAGGTTGGGGACCTTCACACCCCAGACGGACGGCACCAGAATTAGCTCGCAGCCGTACGACTGTTCCGGTGCTCAGTGTGGTTGTCAGGTTCACACTGACCCGAGCGGTCCGCGCTCGTGCCCAGAGATCCGGCACAGTGTGAAAACACTCTTACAGAGACGTCGTCAAATCACACTTTCCCAGTCTGGGTCGTGATACGACTCATTTTGGAAGGAGGATTTTTTTTTTTATTTGCTCATGCTGGAGTTTCTCTGTAATGTAAAGCAAATCTTACATCCTAAACCTCAACCTGTTTTATTTATGTTTCCCTCATTGCGACTAATCTGAACCGTAAATCCCTAAACGAACCTATTCTTTTGTTGTTGTTTTTTTTTAATCGCTAAGCTGGACCAATTATTGACTGGATCTAAAGGCACTTGATATGAGTTTAACATCTCCGGCTTGACAGTCTGGTGTAGCCAGGCATCCAAAGCTCTCCACCCTCCAAATGCAGACTTTGTTGACTATTAAATCCCATAATCCCTCCTTTCATCAGAGTTTCATGAAACGACTTGAAACACACAGTGCGTCATCAGGGTGAGAAAATTGGGGTCACTCCAAAGTGAGTTAAAATTGGGCAGATCGTTTTTGTGGTCCCTTTCAGTCACACGACACATTCTGCAATAAGTCATGAAAACCATGTATTGGGTAAGATGTTAGGTACTTGTTTTTGTATGTAGTGTGTTATGTGATCTGCAGAGGAGGTTGTGTTATCATTAAAGCTGCACATGTTGGTAACGCTTTATAATAACTAGTTACTAGATCATTAGTAAACAGTTAAATAAGCTATTAATGACTTGTGAAGTAGTTGTTAACAGTCTGTTATATTCTAACTGATACTTAACAAGTCATTAGTAAGTAATTTACTCATGATCTATCACTAATTTATAAGGTATTGGTATAAATCATTAACATACAGTTAACAAGTCATTTATAACTCGTCAACTAACAGCTTGTAAGTTATCTATTGGACATCTATAAGGCACAGTTATAAATCCTTAAACTGTTAACTGTTATTTAGCAAGTCATTTATAACTCATTAACTATCACTTTTTTAATGACCTATAAACTATCTATAAGGCATCATTATGAATCCATAACAGACTTCACAAGTCATTAATAGCTTATTATACCACAGTCTGTGTGAATACTCGATTCTGATTGGCTGGCAGGTGTACATTAAAAGTGTTGCCTGATATCTTTAATATCATTGCGCTGGATCAACTGGCAGGTGGTAACCACGGCAACGGAGATTCAGAGAAGAAGAGCTGGCTACCGCAGGACGGCGACATGGGTGATTTTGAAAAATGTTTCAATTTATTTGGTGAATTTAACAATTTGCTTAATGAAACGTTTATTTACTTGAATGATTGATAGCCTAATATTTGCAGCTTAATGAAACGTTTATTTTTTTGAATGGTTGATCATATATGTAGCTTAATAAAACGATTTAGGAAACTATCTGTGAACTTTGATTCTTTGAAACAAATCTATTTCCTGTTTGTTACTGTAGCATAGCCGAGCGGAGCTGAGCGGACTAGAATATCCACCGTTGCTAAGTCGTATCTCAGGTCCGTCCTAGTTACTGGAGAATCAACACTGTGTCCATTAAGGACCTTATGGGACGGTAGTGATTGTTCCAGGTATTAGTCAGACCCTCAGGTGTTACCAAGGAAACTGAGTTATGGCTTGTTAAAAAACTTTGTAACTTACCAGGTTCCAACGCCAGAGGAGAGATTAAATAGTCGCTCAGCCGCTCAGCTGTGGCTTGTTATAAAACTAATGATTTCCACTGAAAACACATTAAAGCATGAAGAACTGATTTAATATTTATGTTTTTAGGTAAGAGACCGTGGTATAAGCGGGATAATGCTCTTCTTGCCCTTCATTATCCCTTATTTAACTTATGTAAGTTATCTATTGGCTATCTATAGGGCACAGTTATAAATTGTTAACAAACTGTTAACTGTTATTTAGAAAGTCATTTATAACTCATTAACTATCAGTTTATTTTTTTTTTTTTTAAATATTTTTATCCCGGTTTTTTTTCCCATTTTTTACCACCCCGTGCTCCTACCTACTGACAGTCCTGGGCATTGCCATCCTCTACCAACCCCGGGAGGGCCCTGCACTGAGCTCAGGTCTCCTCCTTAACCTGAGGAGTGAGCAGCAGCTTCTTTTCACCAGACAGGGTGGGGTTTCTCCGGCCGGACGTAGCGCGTGGAAGGATCACGTTATTCCGGCCGGATCCTCCCCACCCCATCTGTTCCCCGGTTGGCCAGAGGGGGCATGTATAGCCCAGGACTGTTGCATGTTTTTGTAGCTCACACTAGCTACCCAGGGGAACACGGGGAGAACATACAAACTCCACACAGAAAGATCCTTTCACCAACCCCACCCATGGTGTGGGCACTGAAGTCATGGGGGAACTAACACGCACTTCAGCGCCCACAGCGTCCCCCGGCGGGAATCGAACCCAGGACCTTCTTGCTGTGAGACCGCTGCACTACCAGCTGCGCCACCGTGCCCCCCACTATCAGTTTATTAATGAGCTATTAACTATCTATAAGGCATCATTATGAATCCTTAACAGACTTAACAAATACTTCACAATTCATTAATAGCTTAGTAATTAACTGTTTACTAATGATCTAGTAGCTAGTTATAACGGATAGTTATTATAAAGTGTTACCCATATGTTTCAGGATAAAAAGTAATTTAAACAATTTGGTTTTTCTTTCAGTCACTAAAGTGTTGCTATTTTATAAATATACTCTCCATCTTGACAATAAGCGGCACCCGCTCACAAGAAACACTGTCACAAAGACGCTGTTGTGATAACAGACTTACACTAATGACATCAAATCTTCTCCTGACAGGATGCTTCACCTCCAGCAGAGCAAACACCCGCGCTCCTCACTTCCTCTCTTTGTTGCACCGTACTTAGAGAGACGATCCGGCGAATAATTAAAGTGACAGTCACCTCCACTCTCAGTCATTCAGAAAATGAAAGTCAGAGAAAAGTCACCAAAAAGGCGCAGCGTCTTATCCGACTAGCCTTTTTAAAGGAAGAACACAAGGTCTTTTCTCTTTCATTTCCCATTAACCTCGCTGCCCCTCCGCACACAGGAAACACGGCCACCTCGGCGGCCCATGTCACATATCTCATCCGGCTGCGGGGACGGCTTCCGCTGGGGGATGCTGACATTCAATACGGGGGTTTTCTATCTCGCCGTAGTCCTTGACAGATAAAAGGTAGGTGTTGATATTTGTCCTGGCTCTCGCTGATAGCGTGTGGATACACTTTCGATAAGCAGGAAGCTGCAAAGACACTGATGAACTCTGGGAAGGCGGGCTGAAGGGCCGAAGGGCTCGGCGAGGGGATAACATCGCAGGCGGTTATGGTCCGGATTAGATTTTTGATTGTGTAACGCAGGTGGAGATACATCACCACACTTTAGCCTCGTCTGAATGCGGCGCCAGACCCGGTGCGGCGCATCTTTCCACGGGCCATAATCACATTTGAATGCTTTCGAGTCTCTCATTGAGATTTGCTCGCATTGCAGCCGACTTAACCGATATTCATTTATTTCAGCTTCCTTTCTTGTGGACTTTATTAGTTATCCACCGCTCAACACACTCCCCAGTAATCCACTGAGTGCCGCACTCGTCCTCAATTCAATGGAATGAAAATGAGACACGAGCGGGAAGAAAACTGGTGATTTATGAATATGAGACGAGAGAAAATACTCATTTATTGTTTGTTTTTTCCACACTGTCTAATTTTTTTTTACGTTATGCCACAGCACATGAAAACTTAACAAGAGGAAAACTTGTTGCCCCAAAGAAAAGCGTTTGGAGCAAACAACTGAGTCGTTCATGAATGTTTAATTAATCAGTAGCGACAAAAGGGAACAACAATCAACAAAGAGATAGCAATTTCCATTTCTTATGCATTATTCTCGCCGGAGAATATCAGAGCGCTGTCATCTAATACTTTGCCCTCGACCGGCTCTGTATCGTAGTCCCTGCTCTGCACTGACAAAACCCTCGGAGAGCCACCCTGCCTCTCGAGCTGCATCCGAAGGGGATCATGTAACGGAGTTCAGACAAGACGATTCACTGTTCTTCTGTGTTTACACGGATACGTTTCCAGCGTCTTTTGTTCCTTTTTTTACTTCAACTGCTAATAAGAATCAGCTGCATGAGTCGTCATGAGTTGCTGAAGCGGCAGTAAGTCATCACTGCCTCCAACGTAAAGGCCGCCTCTTACAGATGGGATTTTTAGCAAACAGATTCCATAACATAGCCGACGCCATCTGCCCTGGTATGTTGTGTCAGCTTCTTGACAGGTAACAAGAGGCTGCTCGACGAGGAAACACAATAACAAGCGTCCGCCGCCCAGGAACAGTCTCTTTCCTGCTACTGATGAAAACACTTTTCTACAAGGCTCCTGCTGCTCCCGGGTCAGCGGCGAGGTTCCCCCGAAGACAGAACACCGTAATGATACACCGACAGTCTGGTGCCAACACTGGATGAACTGCACTGGATGCACTTTCAAAACAGATTAGCATACGGCGCGTTGAAACGTGTTTGCACAGTCCTGC